>NC_051096.1:8720000-8880460 GCF_901709675.1 Syngnathus acus
GTCTGATAGCGTCTGTTCGGGGACGTCGCAGCGGCACCTGCTACGGAATCCTCCGACTCAGCAGTGGGCTTAAAACGGATTAGAGCCACTGGGGCCGCCCAGCCCAGCCCAGCCCAGCCCAGAAATCCGCCGCCGCCGCCGCCGCCTTTAGCTGGCTGCCAACTTAGCGCTAATTAAAGCGGATGGCGGGTTTGCGCTCCACGGGGTGCTGTCGTAGCGCTCGTCGCTGGTTAAAGGGCCGGCCGCCTCCAAAAATTGACCGTCAATGTTTAACAAGTCATGGCTACAGATGTGTGTATTCATCTGAACTCCCCACCATTAAAAGAACAAATGTACACGCCGAGCCAAAAGCATTGGAACACGATGCCATTAATTCCATGATCTATCAACATTATTGCTATTATCAAAACAACTGATCAACATGATATTTCTTGTTTTCAGGTATCTGAATCATTCTCAAAACAAGCGATGAACATGATATCTCTTGTTTTCAGGGATGTAGTAAATCATTAAGTGTGACTTAATGTGACTGGTAGGCGTGTCACCCACCCAGGTGTGTCCCATTCAAATCCTAAACAGCTGTAGGCAGCTTGCTTGTGTTCTGTAGAAACAACACTTGGAGCTTTTTTTGGAGTGCCCCCACCACCACCACCACCAAAGAAAAGGTGCAAAAGTGCTGATTGTGAAGAGCATGGAAAACAAGCAAGTGCGAAGCAAAGGGCTGGCTGAAATCCAAAGCTTCTTGAAAGAGTCTCCTCGTGATCCCCATCAAACAAGCTCTCTGAGGTAGGTAAGGTCATGTCTTGGGCTTGCTTGGCTTGGCTTCTTCTGAATAGCCTCCTGACGTGGCGGCAGGTGCAAAACAAGCTCCAAATTTAAAGACCCAAGCGGTCTGCTTGGGAGATCCGAATGAACCACAACAAATGAGCTCAGGCCGGTCGGGGGAGAAGCAGTGGGAAAGTCAGTCTTTAGTTCTGACCTCAGTATTTGGAGTCACAAATTGTCCAGACTGCGGTGCATACGTATAACCTCAGGTTTTCCAAAGCAACCTTTAACCGCTATTTCCATATTGGCTTGCTTTTTAAATGGACGATAAGTTAAAAGCCCCGAGCGTGCAGTGAGAAGTACGACACGTTCCCGTTTCTTCCACTTGATTGTCTGCCTGCCTGCCTGCCTGCCTTGTGTTTGTGCTGAGATTTAAAAAGGATACTTTCAGAAAAGCCCGACTGACCCGTGACGGAAATGCTTCATATTTTTGAGAATTTTCTTTGTTTTTGTTTCTACAGTTTGTTTTTTTTACCACCACATGAAGGAATATTATGCATACGGCGCTATTTTGCTGATAATAAATAAATAAATAACCATTGAATGAGCAGTTTTATGTGAGTAACAGATAAGGCTACATAATGAGGTTACATCCAAATGAATGGACGACGCAGCATTTATTGCACATCAAATTGAAGCGCGTGCCAGCAGCTTCCTGAAAAAGAATAAATAACCGCCGCGTCCTGGTGACGACCACGCAGGCTGACTTGAAAACGGGCAAGGCCATCCACCTTTGACATTTCCTGTCTCTGTATGTATATTATTCCCATGCTGCAATTTCACGGCGGATGTAGTTTCCATGCAGTGGAAGCCTGCATCTGCAAAAATGAGAGGATGACATGGATACAGCGCATGCCCATTAGTGCCTGACAGTAAAATGGCCAAAAGAGGGTAGTACCTTGGTTTGATAATGATTGTTTTGTTTTTTATCTGGCCACCACTCCACTATTTTGTCCAGTTCAAATGAGAGCCGCAGCCGACTTTAACAATAAAGGAGATTATAGCAGCAGTGTTCATTCTTGATCAAATAATTCATCCCGTTAATAAATGTGTGGGTTCATGCAAATGTAATGCCTTAACTTGCCCAGCCCAATTAAAAATACAATTACAAATATAATTAGACGCATAAGGTGATACCAGAGAGGGAGGATTTTTCCCAAGGAGTCATACAACCCATATGCATAACAAAAAGTGTGGCTTGATTATTATTAACAATCCATTTTCAACATATACTTTTATTTCTGAATTAGTTTTGACATTTTTTTGGTCAAATAAGAAGCCAAGTGTTTTAAACCTAATGACTTGCGGCAAAAAAGACACGCACTGTGGCATCAAAACAATGCGTTCCAGAGCCACATGAATGAATGCATGTTTGCCAGCCCAGACCAACCCGGCCTGGCCCGGCCCGGCCCAGCCTAACCTAATCCACGCTTTGTCCCGGAACAGAATTTCAGCTTTAATCAAAATCAGAATTGGAAAAGACCCAGCCGGCGTGCCTTTGGGATATTTTTCCATTAAGCATTTTGACACATGACTGACTGTAGGGGATTATTGGTTTTTGAAGAACTATTAACAGCTCGACATTAGCATTTTAATACAGTTCTCCTCGACATACTAATGCAATTTGCTTCTCAGCTTTGTTGCCAACTCATTCCTGCAGCGCTTCAAACCAACAGCAATAAGCCCTGAGCTTTAATTATTTTTAATTGTCATGGAATATGACTTTTATTAATCACTTTTAAATCGCAAGCCAATGCAACTGGACTCTTACTTACTCTATGACCGCAGGTCGAGACTACGGAAAAAGTTGTTGTTTTTTTCCCTTGAACTTCTTTTTTGTTTCCAAAGTGCAGCAGACGAGCGAACAAATTAAACATCCATTTCAGCAAAAAGCTTGAATTAAGCATTCGAGAAAGATGAATGAAATAATAAGTCCAAATTGTGTGTGCCAACCTGTCTGCCCTCGCGGGATTGCTTGGTGAAGCGTTTCCAGGACATTGTCTGATTGAGGTCCCTAAAGGTCTCTTGCGCTTCCCGTCACTTGCGTAGTTAGTTATTCCCGTTCCTTGCCATGTCCACGCGGTACCATGCCATTTTTCCTCATTCCTTTTGTTTCACATTTAGTTTGTAATTTCTCACTCACTCACTCACTCACTCACTTTGGTCTCTGTTGACCATGATATGATTGTTTTTGCAGCCTCGCTTGTGGAAGGAAGGAAGGAAGGAAGGAAGGAAGGAAGGAAGGAAGGAAGGAAGGAAGGAAGGAAGGAAGGAATGGATATTTTCTATTGGCCCTGTCAAACCTTGTTGATGAAGTCCATGGCTCCAAAATCTTTTCTTTTCCAATGCAGTGACGTGTGCCTGAGATGGGAGAATATGGGCTAAGAGTGCGGTGCGATGCGGTGCGATGCGGTGCGGCGCGGCGGGCAAGTGCATTCCAAAAAGCAGCACGATTGAGCGCTCCAAATTGCCGTGAGGGTTATTGGAATTGAATGCTCGTTTGGTCGGTGACCGGTTGAGGGTCTGCCGTGCCCGCCTACTGAGCCTGGTGACCATGAAGCGGCTGGCTCAGGTCATGGATGAATGATAAACAGATCGATAGATCGATAGATAGATAGATGGATAGATGGATATAGACTGTTGTATCTTTGTACTCTTTGGTTTGTTTTTGCATGATGAATGAATTTGAGGTAATCATTGGAAAAGCAGCGGGTGGGGAGTGTGGCTGACAAGGGTAAAAGAGCTTTTTGGATTTCTCCAGCCAGCCAGCCAGCCAGCCAGCCACACTTGAGGGTTTCAATAACAGGATTAATGTGGCCCCCGGTGCCGCTGTTCCAGCTGGAATGGGATCTATGGGAAAAAAGGCAAAAGCCTTTTAAAAGGATTATAGATTAGCAATTAGATGTCTTTTTGACTGCGCACAGTATTCTTAGTACTTTCAGGTGTGATTTCCTGCCGCTGTGGTTTCATCGTCTTCCATTTGCATCCAAACATTGAGCACTTCCATAGCCATTTCTGTTACATATGTATACTGAATACACAACTAATTTGTCAAAATGAAGTTTTTATTTTGATTGTAGTCCACTGCTACAATTAAATACGTAGTATTGGAAACTGGCTTCATTCATATCAGGAAGAAATTGAAATGATTGTACATTTTGACTGTCTACCTAACCATGGATTTTCTGCTTCATTAGGTGTCCCCCGCAAAAAGAAAGTATGGAATATCCTTCCAGAAGTGACCTGTGAAATACTTCACTGTAAGCTGCGTGCGTGCGTGCGTGCGTGCGTGCGTGCGTGCGAGCGAGCGAGCGTCTCTGCCATCCACGGTAAGCTGAGCGTCCGAGGTGACTTTGCAGGGTCATTGGGGAAGGATCTGGGTGCAGGAAGTGACATTTCGCTAGTTTCACTAGCATCAAAAACATTTTTTTCCCCAAAAATCCATTGAAGAAAAAAGTATTAGATAAAAAAAATAGTGCAAAAGAAGAAAAAAAACAGTGCAAAAAAAGCAGGTGAAAAGAGTATGAGGTAGATTATCTATCTATCTATCTATCTATCTATCTATCTATCTATCTATCTATCTATCTATCTATCTATCTATCTATCTATCTATCTATCTATCTATCTATCTATCTATCTATCTATCTATCTATCTATCTATCTATCTATCTATCTATCTATCTATCTATCTATCCATCGCTCTATCTATTCAAGGGTTTTGCTGAGGTATCAGGGGAATCAATAGGTCAAGTCAAAGCCCGTAATATATCAAGTAGCGTGGCCAACAAAAAGGAGTTGATCCACTTTCCATTTGTTTGTCGTCATGTATTCAATGGTTGCTTCTTTTGATCTGAAAGGATTGCAAAAGGCAAACCATTGTTGCCATATGTGCGCAAGGCAAAGAGGTGCTGTCGGCTTATCATGAATGCAATCTTTATCAGTCAGACACAATTTGGTGGCGAGTCAATGACTCTCCATGAGAGCAAAGCGATAGTTATCAAAAGGACAATTCATATCCGCTCGGCTCGGCTCTGCTCTTGCTGGCTGGCTGGCTGGCTGGCGTGTTCTTGGCTTCATTTGAATTGGCTGCTGATTGATTTGCTCACACATGTATTCGGGATCAATCAAGTTGATCAATTCATTTGGTTGTATGAGATACTTCTTGTCAATGTTGAATTATATTGTTGTACGTTTGGATCATATCGTTCACTCGTTGAGGGAAGAAAAAAAATAGGCTTTTGCAACTGTTGTGCAACCTGGAAAGAAAGCTCGTGATTAGAATTTCATTGGAATGGTCACTAAGATTGAGATGGATGAAATCTGCTTGTCATAAAGAGGAGCAAAACTGATTGTGACAGAGTAATGAATCCAGGATTCCCATTCTGATGAGATTTTGCCCATTGGAATTGTATTTTTAATGCTGCTTGGATTTTGACCCATATTGAGTGGCCCGCCTCGCCTCGCCCCGCCCCGCCCCGCCTCGCCCCGCCCCGCCCCGTGTTCCCAACAGCCCGCCCGCCCGCCCGCCGCAGTCAATCTTATAGTTGTGACCAGCTCCGGGTCTGCGTAATGGCTTCTGTCACAGCGGAGCAAAGTGAAAGCATGAAGAATTTCCACCAGAGTCGTCATTCAAATGGTGTGGCCTTTTATTCTTAGGCCTGTCACCTGGAATTAATGTCAGACGGAAAGTCAAGTCTAACTGACACCGACTTTAACTCCATAATAGGCTGTCGGATCATTTCTGGCAAGTGGGGATCTTCATATTCACGTTGGACACGACAATGAACGCAGCCTCCCTCTATCATCCAAGTCGAGCACCTATCTCGGCTCATCGTTTTATCCTGACGGTTTCCCAAGTCGGCAAACAAAAAGCTTGTCAAGGCTATGGTGAGATCTGCAGATGCCATTTTATTTGTTTTCTCCAAATAATATTTTCCAAAGCTCTGTAAGTGGAAGGATGCAAGTGAAATACCCTAGCCTAGTGGATGTCTGTTGTGGTGCTTCTTAAGGGCCTTGCTTTTTCCTTTCCTAGTCTAATGATACACAAAATGGTTCCACCTTGCCACAAGGAAATGGCCCGGCATGATGAGACATTTGAATTGGCTTGCCTTGCCTTGCCTTGCCTGTAACAGTTGTGTTTGTGATGTTGATTCAGTTCCAGCAGAATGATTGTTATTGATGCTTGTTGGGCTTTGATCCCTTTCAATCATCGCTCCCTCGCATGTCAGTCAAGCACATAATGAATGACTACGGCAGAGTGCCGTGCCTTGACTTGTGGCAAGGTGCAGCTGCTGCTGCCCGCAGACTTGATAAATCATCCTCGTCCTCAATCAAGAAGATGCAATCGCACATCATTGATCACAAATGAGACCTGCAATCAAATTCTTTCACTGCTCTACATAGTCCTAATCCTAAAACAAAAAAGAATCATCCAACTTTGCCAGTTGTTTTAGGTAGGTAGACGGAATGGAATCCTATAAATGGAATACCTGAAACCAAGTGGATGATGCTGCTTCACAAAATGCAAAGAGGCGACACGTATAGTAAGTAGCTGTGCATCATTTGCCAGGTTTGAGCAAAGAAATGTGCATCGCCGCTCTTTCATTAGGCGCACGCTGGAGGGAGGGAGGGAGGGAGGGAGGGAGGCAAATTGGGCCGAACTAATTACAATTTAAACGAAAGCATAATTGGACATTTTGCGCTTGTCATACGATGAGAGACAGATGGCTATGTAATTACATTACAAGTCTGACATCACTGCGCTGAATTACATGGCAACTCCCCGTGCCCTTCATGGAGCGAGCGCTGCAGCAGAAAAGTGGCCTAAATTCAAAAACAATTTGCCCGTGATTTCCGTCATCAGTCACGCTTGACACCGGGATACAAATCAGGATAAATGGCCACGCTTATCAACATCCTGTTCATTGCGTTTCGAGCTAACTAACGCCGCGGCAAAATTAGAAGAGAAATGCAGCGCTATACATTTATTGTAGCAATTCCTTTGCGGCGTTGTCGAATCCATACCTAGCGTATAGCAACTACATCGAGCACATTCACTGACAATCGGGCCCGCCCCTCTTGCGTGATGTGCCACGCATTTTCCTCCAAATCCGAAACTCTCTTGTCAGGAAATGGTTGACTATTCCAATCTCCTCCGCATTGATATTCATTTAGGTGAATCCGAAAATCCCATCGCTAACTAAATGGAAGTGCTAAGCCCCAAACTTCAATTCAACTTTGAGCTCATCCTCTGGCAAACATGAGTGGATTTGCTTTTCATAGCTTCCTTCAAACCCTCTGATGTGATTGAACTCACAGCAGCACACAGGTCAATGATCAAATCATTTTTTTGGTCCAAAACCAAACACAAAAAACCGATCATGTCATCCAGAAATGTTTGCAAATTCCCCGTCACAGCCTGTGAAGGGGGGATGAATAGTCCAAATTGTCATTTGGAATTACATTGTCTACAAATCGGCTTACTCGTTGTTTAGACGGATTGAACAACAATGGTGTTAAAAGGCAACTGCCGGGGGCGGGGCCTCAGCACTTGCACCCAGGCAGGAGGAATCTGTTGGAAGTGGAATAGAAGATTGAAATGTGTACACAGAATAACACAGACAAAAGGGCTTCCAATAAAGCCAGGCGTAATTACATACATGCTTAAGCTTGCCACACAGGCTTAAGCTTTTCAGTCGGAATATTACAAGCTTGCAAGTCAAAAGCTAAAGCGTGATCATTCTTTGACCCAGTCATGTTCCCAGATTATATTCATTTAATCAGTCCTGAGAAACAGCTTGGCACGTCTACAGCTTTAACAAACAATCATTCCATGCATATACATTTCTTTCAAAAGGATTTTGGATGTAGGCAAATTGTAATTGTACGCTTTGTTTTGTTCATGCCCAGTTATGCCGACCGCATAGAGAGAACACGTCTTCAAAAGTCCATAGGTGGTTCAATTCATGTCGGAGCGCTGCATTTATTTGATGACTTTGTAGCTTGATGGGTTACACAGAGGAAATAAAGCCCCCCCACCCTCCCCCTACACTGGAAGCGGCGTCCAATTAAAGGAAAAAGTTGGAGTCATCAGGCAGACTTTTTGTATCTAATGATAGAAATTTCACCCCATGTCGATGAAACACATCAGCATCTTGACAACATTTTGGTTCCGCATCATTAATCTGCACAAGCTTCCTGAGTCTGAAAACGAAAATGGAATTAATTAGGAAGATGCAGGAAACCCAGTTGAGGAATTAATAAAATAGCATTGCTTCTTAATGGACACAAAACAAACCATGCCATTATTCTTTAAAAGGCCACTTGGATGGCCGGCCGGATTACAATCAATGTAGGCACAATGCTGTTCACTACCTCTCTGAAATGAGCTTTGAATGAGAAAATAGAATTAGGAATTAGTATATCGTCAAGAGAACATTTGGACACGGCTCGGAAAGAGCAATCTTGATTTAGAAAAGCAAAGCGTCAGTGTATGAACATGCTTCAAGGAATCGTCTCTTTTTCTGGCTTGTACCAAGAAATGTACCAAAACGGTGATGGCCTCTTGGGATACCTTTGGTGACTGGCCCGCCCACATGAGCGCTGTCTGCTGAATGGAAGCAAGCGCAAAGCAAACCTCTGTCTGGATAGTCTGAAAAAATGGAGCCTCCGGTCGCTGGACAATATCAGATGTCTGCATTAAAGAGAAGTCCTTTGCTGTTATTCTTCTGACGGCAGCCAACAACACGCACACACGCACACACACACACACTTAAAGCCCAGCTCGCATATTTGCACCTCAGGATAAAGATAATGCTCCTAATCTCCGACTCGTACGGCATTCCCAAATACGTGGCCACGTACGTCCCTTTGACATGTCGTCATTGAAGGCCAACGGGGACGTGTGAGAAAGCGCTACTGTGCCACCAATCTTGGTGTCGCTGCTGACTTGCGCACAGCCACGGGGGTGGGTGACCTGGGTCAAGCAGAGGACGGAGTCCAAGGCCTTACCTGAGGACACCGAGGGAGGCCTTCCTCTCTCTAATCTACTCTGTGGGGAGAAGGGGAAAAAAAAGGAAAAATTGCAGAGCTCAATTTAAGACCTAACCCATGAAATGAACACCTCCAGCTCTCTTTTCTGATACCAAGAGTGATTTCACACAAGTAGTATAGCAGCCTCTTGAAAACTTTTTTGTAAGTCAGAGACGCCCTTGAATTAATTTTATTTCTGTGCATCCTTCTCTTCTCTTCTCTTCTCTTCTCTTCCACATGCAAGTTCAATACAGAAGAAATGCGCTGGGCTGACATACGTACGTAGTATTTCAAATGAGGAAAGGGAAGGAAGAAATGGAACAGGTCACCACCTTCTTTTGGATTCAAGCTGCTCGTGTCATTCCGCTGCAGCTTCTTTGTCTTGTCGTTTGTTTTGAAACACACGTCGCTCGGCCGTAATGCTTTCACGGAGCATTTGAACGAGCCACGTTGAGACCAAGAGTTGTGTGCGCCATTCATTTCAACTGCCTGATCCGTTCGACTAAAACAATATCTCGTGACCAAATCAGAGTAAAAAGGAAGCGCACGAAAATAGACGAAAAGACTCCATAGCGGCGAGCGCGGACAACGTTGACGTGCCGACGCCATGGTGAATGGATCCCTGGGCGGTCTGGCTGATTGCTTAATTAGGAGCGGCAAAGGAGAAGGCTGAGGACTAAATAAAGAGCTGCAATCGTCAATATGGATGGAGCGTTCATTGATGAAGCAATCAAAGGTTCATCAAATGGCACCTTTCAAAGCGCCTCTGGTGTGAGGCCAAGCGATGGCTGATTATGGTGCAACAGAATTTCAATTAGCCATCCGTCCATCCATCCATCCATCCATCCACACACGCTCAACTTAAGATGTTGCAAAAGGCCACTCGCTGCAATCAGGTTAACTGATTGGCCACTTTTGAACCAGGCTCATAAAACGCTGTCTTCAAACGCTCAATCTTCTCTTCTTTTGCCCGTTCTTTATGTTCTCTTGGAAAGCGCAAGACGACCATTTAATTAGAGGAGACCTTGCACAAAGGCCAAGCTGTTTAGTATCTTGCAAGTATGTGATGGAAGCGGAGCGTGCTAGAAAATCAAATGTTCCCTTCATCCAGTTGTTTGATTGTTGTAGGGGGGAAAAGGGACGTCTTTGGAATGCCACCTTTCGGGCTTTAAGAAAAGAATGGGAAAAATCAGGTCGTCGGTACAGATGTGGAATTGTTCCACCGTTCCAATGAAAAATGTCCGCAGTACCCGCTAGCACTAGTCACAGACGTTGACGGGGTCGGGATGCTTTCTTTTACAAATGTACGGTCACTTTGTATGGATTAGGGGTCTTTGGGAGCGCCTGCTGACGACGTGGCCCTTTCCAATAGAAGCATTTCTTTGCCTGGATGTTTGGCATCCGCTGGCTTTTGTGCCCCCGCCTCACTACGTAGGGTGATCCCCCCCCCCCAGCCTCACTACACACCTATTTGCAAAGTGAATGTATTGCGCTGTACAGCGTGAGCAAGTTGCTGGCTGCCTGCTGCAAACGTCAATGTGAATCCTTGTTTTTCCTCTGCTGGCTGGCTGGCTGGCTGGCTGGCTGGCTGGGAGAAAAAAAAAAGAAAAAAAATACTCATTCCATCCACCGTTTGAGTTTGTATGAGAGCGGACTTGGAAAAATAGCTGAAGCGTTGCTTGGCAAGTTAATGTATGCTAATTTGCTCGCAGAGTAAGCATTAGGAATTAGACTTAATCTAATCATGCTTCATTTATTTATTGTAATTAGATTCACTTGCACCTCATGTGGTGTTTTCCACCTTCTCATCTTTTCGGTGTGCCTTCGCAATTCACTCCATCTTGGGCTCATTTATTAGTATATTTGCTATCTTGGACCAGACAGCTGCTTGACTTGAAATCAAGACATGCGATACAATCTCAATTTCCCAAGCATAAAAAATGAGACGTGAGTGAGTGAGTGAGTGAGTGAGTGAGTGAGTGAGTGAGTGAGTGAGTGAGTGAGTGAGTGAGTGAGTGAGTGAGTGAGTGAGTGAGTGAGTGAGTGAGTGAGTGAGTGCATTTGACCCTAAAATCCCACAAGTGCTTACAAGTCTGAAACGTTGACCCGAGTGACATGCGCTGGTGGGGAGAGACAAAAAATGTCCAAGCCCTGTCTGGTTTTCCAGCACTACACCAGGATTGATCTATGATTCTATTAATAGATGGACTGAATTTCCCCAATGGGATTAAGTATCTATCCATCCAGTCATCGCTTTGCATTCCGTATGAACTTTGCACAGCTGGTGGAAGTCTTGATGAAATTGCCGAAAAGAATAGAACGCTATATGCAGCACATCAATGTAAATATTAGGCCAATGGATTGATGATTTTATTTGCCTGCCAATAAAGGTACGGACGGCGGGTGCTTTGAGTTAAGGTGTTTCTGGTTTCCTCTCAAGCCTTTACCGGAGTGGTTTCGGTGAGAAGGTCCGTTTGGATTTCACAACAATATGGGCCTGTTTCTCCCTTTAGTGCATGCTTGTTTGTATTTATTGGGTCAGGTAAAGAGTTCCTTTGGCCACATTCTTTGTCCCCCCCCCAATCTCATCAGAGGTGCTGTGACATTGTAAGCAATAGCAGAATAGCAATGCTTTGGTTCCCTTTTGTTGATTCCAAAGTCATTTGAAGCTTGAATCATTTGGCTGAGGTCTGCCTGATGTTTGCTCTCGTCTGTCTCCATCTTCTCTCCTCCTCTCTGAGGACATCAAGGGAGATTTACTCCAGCTTATCTGTAAAGGGCCAGGATGAGCCTGGCAAAACAATTCCCCACAGCTGCTCCCTCCCTCCCTCCCTATCTGCCCCAGCGTGAGCAATTCTACTTGCTCGGCTCGCGCCGGCCAGCCAGCCGGCCGGCCGGCCGCCGACTTTGCTGGCTTTGGAGAGAGAGCACGGCGACTTTGCGTCGGCAAAATGGCCATCTGATTTTGCACGTCGTTTGCTAAACGCCATGTCCCGCTGACACCGAGTTAGTTGCTCAATGTCATTGTACTCCTTTTGCTGAATGTTATCATTTAATGGTAAGATAATTGCTTTGGGACAAAGTGAGTCAAGTATTCAGGGAGGACTTTTGGAAGGCCGCAATCCATATCATTCAACTCTAGGAAGGGATTGCTCCAGCAGAACCGACACTTTGTTTGCAAGTGAGGAGATTGATCTCGTCGGCATGGATGGATGGATGGATGGATGGATGGATGGATGGATGGATGGAGTCCATAGTGATGGCTTCCATTTGACTAAGAGCGGCCCTTTTACAGATTTGAGACATGAAGCGCTCGCTATATGCGCGCAAGGGAGAATGTGCCAATTGATCCGTCCATCCATATGGCATGGCATGCTAACCTTTGGCAACCCTTTGCCATGGCAATATAGCCGCCAGCCACTCTGCTGCTCCTCGCCTGCATTCCAACAATCATCACCAGTGTGAGTACCAATCGTTTTTTTTGCCATGTTCGGACCTGCCTTCAAAGGTGACCACTGTACATAGTATTTGTGATTGCGTGATGAGAATATGTGTGCCCCCAAAGATAACAGCGGCTGTGCAATCTATAACACCTCATTCATCACGCGCTATCTCGGACTCCTCGCTTTACAGTCCAGCTCGCTCCGGCCCATATTCCCAGTGGGACGTGGAGGACAAGCAAGGGATGTCGTGTGCCCCCGCCTCCCCCCCAGACAACGAGGACATGACTCTTGCGCAGGTCCCCATGTTCTATTGAGATAAGATGGCCTCGCTTTATCCGGCACAAACACCGGCCTTGCGCGTCGTGTCTTCCTCGCTCGCTGCTCCGTACTCCTAAAGGCAATCTAATCCAATACGGATGAAGCTGTCATCTCAAGTATGTAAGATGACAATGGGGAAGATGAATTTGAGGATATTTCTCTCTGTGGAACACCGACAAGCCTGCTCTGCTCTGCTCTGCTCTGCTCTGCTCTGCATGTGTGAGAAAACAGAAAGATATGAACGCGCTGAGAATCTTTCTCATCTAAATCTGGAAACTAGCTGATAAAACGGAGCCTAGTGAGAGCTGTTTGAGCGATAATGCCAGTGCGTGTGTCCGCACTCTGGCGAGTAAATGAAGACTTTGAAGCTCCTGGCAGCACTGGGAAGGAAGCGAACGCTCTATCAAACAAGCTCTGGGCGGTCGCTGGTCGGCCAGCCGGCCGGCGGAATCCTGATAAACATGGGAGGGAGGGAGGGAGGGAGAGAGGGGGAGAGGGAGCGAGGGAGAGTCACAGCCAGCCAGCCAGCCAGCCAGCCAGACAATAGCGCTCTGATCACAACAATGATTATGCCGCTTGCCCTGTGGTTGGCAGCCCAATTTTTCCTATCCTCTCATTTGAATTAATTCTCTGATATTTCCAGAGACTACCTAATGAGAAAGCTCAGCTCATCAAACGACACACAAGCCCAGCCCAGCCCAGCCCAGCCCAGCCCAGCCATGGCACTTTCAGCCTTCAAGCCAATTATTTGCTTTTCTTTTTCTTTCTTTTCTTGTCGTCATTTGTAGCTCTTCTTTGTCACTTTTGCCTGTTTTGGACCGTTTTGATCCGCTGTACTCATCAATGACTTTAATCAGCTATCTATCCATCAATGTGACAATGCTGGGAGAAGAAAGCTTTCCAGACGCGAGCTAATTAATCTGCCTGCCCGCCCGCCCGTACTGCTCAATCATGGCAGAAAATAAAGGCAGTCATGAATGTAATTGTTTGTTTTCTGTGCATAGTTTGGAAAAGAAGGCACTTTTTCAAACCAAGGAGCTGTGGAAGTGCCCTTTGTCTTTCATTTGATTTTGCAGCCGCACGCATCATATTCGTATCCCTCCTCCTTCTGCACCAAATTGATACGCATCAATGATTTGGACTCCGACGGTCTTGCGAGTCGCACACCTGACGGTGACGTGGTCATCCGCTGGCCAAATAAGTCGACGTGACGCCTTGCCGGCCGTTGCTGGATGGCGTCAAATGCGGCTCCCGACCCACCGCCAGGAGCTAATCCAGAGCTCTATAATCATTTTGATTATTGCATATTTAATCAGTAGTGAAAGAATAACTGTTTGCACGCCTCCAGCAGACATTTAATATGCTGCATGTGTTAACTCGATTGCTTTTACTGCCTCCAGATAGCGAGAAATGAACAGCGCCAGCCAATGTACCTAGTGCTTTTGCCTCCCAAATGCCTTCATTTCTCCATTGTCCGTTCAATTACAATGCTTGATATTTATTCTGCTGACTGCTGCTTTTGTTTTTGGTGTTCGAATGTTGCAATGGGAAGTGACCGTGATCAATTTCATCTGCGTGTGTGGGTGTGTGTGTGTGATTTGAACGACATTGAATCGTGGTCGTGATTCAAATGAGCTCTGTGTTGCTATTTTTGTCTTTTTCTTTAGTCGCTCTGTCTCTGGGGTTAGGGAGTGACAGCTCACACAAAATGCAGTGGATGCAAAAACATTGCAAAACCTTCATTTTGTGATGCATATTTATCAACATACTTGAGCGTATACTGCAACAAGTCCTCAGGCCGAGCCCGAGCCCGAGCCCGCCTCTGGGCAATGAGACGGAGACACGGAGTCTTATGAGCGACCCAGCCCGGCCGGCCGGCCGGCCGGCTGGCAAGCATCACATTTCTGTCTGCTCGGCTCAAGTGAAGCGAGAAGGGAAGAAATCAGTTTGTCAAGTGATTGCATTCTTTACTTTCACTGCCAATGTTGCTTTGAAGAAATTATTCACAGATGATGCAAGACTAGTCAAAGCCTTTATCTCTGCTTTTCCATATAACCAACGGTCGGTCGGTCGGTCGCTCGCTCGGTCTGTGGCTGGCTGGCTGGCTGGCTGGCTGCTTGGCCGCTTGAGAATCCATTTTGCTGCGGCAACATTCTAAGAGCATAGAAGATCAAAAAAAAATCACCTTTTGACTCTTCCGGGAGCATTGTTGATTTGAATGAATGAATAAATCAAAGTTTGAGTCAAGGTTCACACATGAACGTGAGGATCAAACAAAAACCTTTCTTGCTTGTTTGAAATCTAGTATTTAAAAAGGGTGCGAGGATGTCAGAAGATTGTCTGTGTATGTGAAGCAGCATATATCAAGACAATTGGAAATGCTCTACCAGTAAGAATGAGCATAAATATGTCGAAGTGTGCAATCAGCCTACCAAGTTGTATCTCCTCAGCTTCAGCACTCCTGAAAAGGTGCACTTAGCCAATACTAATTCAGTTCAAGTCAAATAAATAGTAGATGGCTCGCTTACATGCCACCACGCCAGTTCTATCGTGCCATATTGTCTTGTCTCATCATTTCATGATGGAAAATCTTTTGTGGATGCTTGCTTTTGCTTTTGCTTTTGCTTTCGGCAATGTCTTGATGAGCCAGCCGTCTTTCGCCGCTGTTTGCTTCATTCCATTATGTACGTACGTATGTTGGGAATCCATCAAAAGTAGCTTGGCAAAGTGCCACTCAGTGCACCGTGTAGCATGAAGTTGGCGAGTCGTTGATGTCGCAGCGTGCTATGACGACATGTCGTCGAAAACGCCGCTCCGTTTTATCGGTGCTCCGAGCAAAACGCTGCTGCGTGGTGAGCGAGCTGTTGGTACGTAATTGATCTGGCAGCCGTGCTAACCATCTGGGCCGGGGTCTCTTCAAACACAGCGCAAAATGCATCTGCAAGGCCGCTGGGCGGGCACACAAGTGTAGACCATGCAATAACTTGCACATGACGTGTACGCGTTGGCATGTGTTTGCACGCTTGCTATGAAGAGGTCACCTGGTGTTGGCATGTGCACGTGGCCACGGCTTTGGAAAAGCACTGCTCCGTTACGCTGGCTGGCTGGCTGGCTGCAGCAGCTAGGTAGAGAGAGAATTATTGCTGGGTGTGTATGCAATAGGAAAAAAAAAAGACACTTTGTAATCAGAGTGAAAGATTAGCAGCGTCATGACTCCACTCAGAGATGGACAGTGATGCAAGTTAGACCAATCCATGTGTGGCTGCAGTCATCAGATGACCTTTCTTCCACCATTTTTGACGTTTATGAGTCGGCTTTGCTGGATTTTCCGCCATTTACTTTCTGGTGTCAAACAGGTGAATGCATGTGCTTTTTCTTGTTGACATTGATAAGACGGATCAAATTGGTCATGCTGCTGCTTAAGATAAAGCCTATGAAGAGAAGAGAAGAGATAACCCAGCCCCCAATTTGGATGCATCCGTACATTTTTTTGGTCAACGAGTGAGGTGGGTCTTTGTTTTTTGTTTTTTAAATAGACCCTTTGGAAGGCGCTTTCTGTTGCTGACTGACTTGCTATTCTTAAAGCATGAGGTGCTTCTTTGGGCTTCTGTGATCAGGAAGCAGTCTGACAGATGTTTGCTTCCTCTGGGCCTTGCGTGGTGAACTGGACAAGCAGAAGACAACGTTGGCAAGCGAAAAGGAAGAGCCCCCCCCCCCACACCACCACAGGCTGCAGTGGCGGTGTGGCCGCCTGCCCCGCCCTGCCCCGCCCTGCCCCGACCCCCCCCCCCCCCCCCCGTTGCCAGCTGGAACGCTCATCCTAGGAACAGCGTGCATCTGTAGCCCGGCTGTACGCTAAGCTCTGTCTTTGGCTATTCCCTTGTTTGCTGCTTCCATCTGTCCTCCCCACTCACTATGCCTTTATTGATATGACAAGCAGAGTCAAATTTAGCTTGACGACAAACATCCAAATACAATGTTTGTTGTGACCATCTGGTGGCTTTGTGGTGGTGACCACTTCAAGAGAGCGTTGATCTTGATTCCATACAGCTGAGATTCACTTGGAGAAAATAATCAACTCACACACAGAAATAGCGGCGGCTTGGGTCAGTGAGCTGGTTCTTGAGGAGGAGGTGAAGGTGTGTGAGAGTTGGAGGGGAGCTTCATTAATTAGCAGCGCGAAGGCAGGCAGGCAGGCAGGCAGGCAGCCAGCCAGCCATCCCAAGCCTTCAGGTTGCCTGCCATTCAACTGCCTGCTTAAGGTTGGATATTGCTTCCGTATTTGTCATGCTCCCAGAAGACAATAGCGGCTGTTGTCAGACTGCAATCAAACAACGGCCAAGATGAGATGAGTTGCATTTAAAGTACCCAGATAAAAAAAAACAACATATACAGAAAGCAGCATTGTCTGTCATTGTTTTGCGTATACAGCAGCTGACGGACGGACAGACAGACAGACAGCTCTTATTAACCAAGTGTTTGTTTGAACTGCAAATGATTGGACATGATTGATTGTGTATCTATTCCACTTGAAAAGTGGCATGAGGTTTGTGGTATTTGTTTTTCCATGTGGAAGGTTAAAGAAAGGACTTGGTCCTTCTTCTACTGCTGTGCCCCCTCCGCCCTGACCTCTTTTCTACTGTAATGGCATTGGATTACAGCCAGTTCCACTTTAGTGAATTCCAAGATTGAGCCCTTTCCACTTCATACAGGTGGGACATGCCGTTTGCTTTTGTCCTTGGCCATTCATCACCATGGCCAAAATGCCTTCTGTTGCTTTCCAAGCTTGTGAATGTGGCATTTCAATCGAGAGTCGGGACTTTAGTTTGGAATCAAAATCTTTTCCACTCGGCTTGTCCCATTGGACGTCGGCGCCGTCTCTGCATATCTGGACTTCAACAGAAGTTGCCCTTTTTTTGCCTTGCACTAATGGATGATTGCATTCATTTGCACTGCATTCTCTTTTGTGTTTTATTGTGCTGTTGAAGATGGCCATGGGGGGCGGGTGAGCGAGCGAGCACCTCACTCGCATGCTCCCTGCGCATCTTGACCGTCGTCCCAATCCTCGCTGTGCATTTAGCATAATGCAATGTAGGAAACAATCAGTGAGAAGACTGACTCGATTCAAAGTGACACGGCGGTTATTTCCATCTCATGGGCTTGTATGTTGTCTCATAAGTGCATAAATGAAGATAGGACAGAAATGCAGATGCTACCCATCTCGGGCATGGCGGGCGCTGCAACACGCCAAACATTAGAAAACAAAGCGGTGGCTGGCGTTTTTTAGTTTCTTCTCCCAAAAGCCGCTCGTTTCTTTTTTCTTTTGTTTTTCTTTGAACCGGCCAGCCGCTAACTTTAACGCCACCGCTATCTATTGTTTAAATAGACTCGCAAAGTAAATGCGCACATTCCTTGGTATTTATTCACTGTACTGATAGGATTGTTTCCTCACAAAATGATTTGAATCATCGTCAGGATTCGTCTCCCGGCACACTGGCTCTTGGGAGGAAGCGCTAATATTGATTCTTCCGATTGTTTCTCGTCTACTATATAATACTGTACGCACAGCAGTATGTATACGGCGATACTATATCCATGCTATTGTATGCGTACTGGTATTAATGTGGATGGAATGATTTGGCACAGCCTGAGCCATCCATGCAGCTGGCTCATGGCAAAATAGTGGCAAGTGGTGCCAGCAGTGCTGCCCCGTAAGTGTCAGTCAAAGCCACAGGGTAGCAAATGCAAAGTGCAGGTCTTTCATTTCCTTGGGGCTACTCCCCTTGATTTCCTGTATGATTCAAGTGCAATTCTTTTTCGTCAGGGAAATGGCGTGAACGTGGCCTAAAGACGGATGAGGTCGGGCAGATGCTCACAAGCGGCCGTCCGTCCAAAGCTGGAACGTGGCGAACGGCAGCCCCGAACGGCAGCCCCATCAAAGAAGATTTAGTCAAGAGAGGTAAGAATGGATAGGACGGAACGCAAAGGAAAAAGTACCTTTCCAATTCGCCGCCACTAGGAATTGCAGCGCTCTTTTTGCTTGATTCTTGTATGGACACCCGACTCGACGTTGGATCTCGTTTCTAACCTTTGCCGGAGTCAAAAGAGCAACAAATTAGCCGTCTTCAAATAAGCTCGGGCGGCGGCGGCGGCGGCAGCAGCAGCAGCAGCAGCAGCAGCAGCAGACTTTCCCAAAGGCCATGGTCATTGCTGAGAACATATCAAGTGTATACAAACAAAGCAAATGTAGAGTGAATAAATAATGAGGTGATAAAGCTTGCTTACCTTTTCTTGCCCTCCCTCCCTCCCTCCCTCCCTCCCACCCTGCCTGCCTCCCTCTCCACATAAGTGCGCCATACTCAATTTCCAGCTTGAGTGAGAACGAAGAAAGATAGGGGGAGGAAATTGGAAGTTTGCTTTAAAATGCAGACAGTCCGGGCTTTCTGCTTGACGGCCTGTGACATCTCTCCAAACCACATTTTGCATGGCACAAGAGGAGCTTGTAATAGAATTTCTCTCACTGAGAAGGTTAATTACATTCTTTTTTTTTTTCTTCTTCTTCCCCCTCTCTGACTGGCAAATAAATAAGAGCAAAAAGGCATGGCTTTGCTTCTCTGTCTTGTGCACATTCCTCACATCTTTTTTGAATCCAGTCAATCTCCTTCCTCTCTGTTGGGCCCTCAAGCCAAGTCTGTCTGACGGCTGTCTGTCACTTATCACAAGATGTCGTGCTTTCAGCTGCCAGGCCCAAATCCATGTCCAGCTGAACGGCCGCAATTGGATTTGACTGCTAAGGTGAAGAGGTGCAAGTCCATTCGCCATTCTGCTTTGATTTGTTTGTGAAAATCTCCATCCGGCATGTATTGTTTTCCAACGGGAGCGTTTGAGCAGTCGTCACGTGATTGCGCCATTGAGGGAGGGAAGGAGGGAGGGAGGGATGGAGGCATCGGCAGCTTTGAATGTCCCCTTGATGAATAGCGGCGGGCGCTTCATTATCAAAGGCAGTCTTTGGCCTCTGCTGCAATCAAGCCATTGATTGGAGGACAATTGATGTGTATGAGAAATAATCAAACTAATTTGCCCTCCAAGGAAAATCAGCGCTCTTTTTTTTTTTTTTTTTTTTCTTTCCAAATGTTTGAAAGAGGTCAAAGGAGTTCTTGTTATTATCTCGTGAACTTGCCGTTGCGCTCTCAAAGCTGCCGTTTTGCCCCCGGCAGGCATCCGAGACATTTTGGTCTGGAGACACTGCAACCCAAAGGTTCATCTACTAGCGCCGGTTCAACTGGCTGTATGTACTGTATGGTGAAGAGAATGCTCCATTGCCAGCTAGCTACGAGCTCTCTCTGTGACCCAGCGCAAAATACGGCAACAGCTTGTAGGTAATTGATCAGGCCGGTCGACTGTAAAATATTCATTTTCTACTTCAACAGCCAGATAAATCTCCAGGGAGGCTTTGAGGAGGACGCCGCCGCTCGGTCGAAATATTGAAATATTGCTTATGCGACAGCAGGCGGCACGATGGCGAGGAGCAGATAAGACGGAAAGCGTGGCTGCCTTTGGGTGGAGCTGGCGCCGACGGCCGCTCCTGCAATTCCCCGCTTGGCTTTAGAGCAAGAAGCCAAATCCTGCGCTACAGCCCTGGATTTCAGCCCTGGATTGCTGCTGCCCTGCCCTGCCCTGCCCTGCCCTGCCCTGCCCTGGCCTGGCCTGGTCTGGCCTGGGGTTGTTGCTCATCAACCTCCATGACAGGTAGGCCAAAAAGCTTCCCCAGTTTCTTTCATATTGTGACAGACATCACCGACATCAGTTACTCACCTATTGTTAGTAGTAGAATAACTCTCTATAGGTGAGTGGGTGGACAAAGTTCCATTTGAACCTGAGGCTATTACAAAGAGCAGCCCTTTTGGCTTTACAAGAACAGCTAGCGGTATCATATTTCATATTTATGAAGCATCTGCATAGCAAAGATAAGCTTTTCAATTAAGACGCTCATCAAACCTTCACCTTATTAAATATACTCCACTAATTGCTATGCTTTTGCATGAGATCATTTCTTCTTGAGGAAGAAAATCCAGTCATCCGTTGACACTTGGTGAGCTGGATGAGGTGGCAGACTGACAGACAGACAGACAGACAGACAGATAGCCAGACGGGACCGACGTGTGACTAGGACAGGACAGGACAGGACAGGACGTTATTAGCACCACAGGTGCCTCCTTGGAATAGTGATGGACAAACAGGCCGGCAGGCACCCTCGGACAGGTCAGACGACCGACGGGAACAAAAAGCAGGTGAAAAAGATGGACTTGAAGAAATAGCCGCCGCACGTCTGAACAAATGGCTACCTTCCGTGTTGTTGCTACGGCGGTTAGCGTGGCACCCCGCAATTCCTTCCAAACAACCAGCAGTAGACAATGAATGGATTCATCAAGTGAAAAACAAAGGCACAAGGTGATTTCCATCCATCCATCCATCGGCATCCATCGGCATCCATCCATCCATCCATCCATCCATCCATCCATCCATCGGCATCCATCGGCATCCATCCATCCATCCATCCATCCATCCATCCATCCATCCATCCATCCAAATGCCTGCCCCCTAGCCTTAGCTTAAGATATTTGCATCCATATGCACTGGCGTAACATTTTGTTCCTCCATTAAGGCCTGAACATTGCTGCATTGAGCCCTGTAAATATTAGTGTTGATGACACGGGATTTCCACACAACGTTTTGCTTCCTTTTCAAGCTGTGTTTACTATTTGCCATACGTAGGTAGGGGGAAAAAACAGATGCAGCGATTTTAGTCATTAGAATGCTGAAGTCGACTCTTCTTGTGTCATTACAATGGCCAATCTCTCAAGTAGAAAGTATCTGAATGAATAGAAGCGAAAAATCAAAGCAGTCAAATAAAAAAACTTTAGCACCAAGCAGAAAATATGCACATTTTATGTGCGCAAGTTAATTATGCCACTTCAGAGGAGCTTGTTAAAGGATAAGGAAAGCTGCATAAATTTAGCAGTAATCCAGGCAGGCAGAACTCATTTGCAGGGATGCTCTTATCTGGCCACTGCAGCTTTCTCACAAAATTAACCTTGGATATTTGGGCCCAATTGAGCCGTTTGATTCTCCCTTTGCCTGCCTCTGTCTCTCTCCCAGCCAGCCATCGGTTACACACATTGTCTGCCATCCGTCCGTCCGTCCGTCCTTCCTTCCTTCCTTCCTTCCTTCCTTCCTTCCTTCCTTCCTTCCCCCTCTCAGGCACTACCTTCATCCTCTCTCTCTCTCTCTCTCTCTCTCTCTCTCTCTCTCTCTCTCTCTCTCTCTCTCTCTCTCTCTCTCTCTCTCTCTCTCTCTCTCTCTCTCTCTCTCTCTCTCTCTCTCTCTCTCTCTCTCTCTCTCTCTCTCTCTCTCTCTCTCTCTGCTCTGTTTTGCTCCCTTGCTATCAATCTATGACAATCATTTGTATTGGAGACACTCAGACAAACGAAGGGAAAAAAAATGGTTGGAACATTTTGCACATGTATCAGATTGACTCGATTGCTTTTTCTTCAACTTTGGAACTCCTTGACTTTTCAAGCCACTGCACTTTCTCAGGCTTGCTAATCCACTGTGGCTGGCCGCTCCATCTCTCCTGGTTTTGGCACGTGCAGACGGATGGATGCTTGTGACAACGTCACCTGCCTGTCCCGCCCCGCCCCGCCCCGTCCCCGTCTGTAACGCTAATATCCCCGTCACTTGATGCCGAGAGAATACATCAATCATAAGCTGTGATTCAGTCTCTATGCTGGGAATGTATGCTAATGGCCACCAGGCAGGCAAGAGTGGAGCACAAATCTAAAATGAAGATATTTTCCTGCCTGCCACCAGCACCACCTTAAAGCTCATCTTATGTGCAAGTTTGCTAGTAAATCAGATCATTTGTCTCCGAGCAAACTGATGGGATTTTGGAAAGGGATGCCACTTGTGTGTGCCGTGCTGTGCTGTGCTGTGCTGACAGGCTAGTGCTAGCCGTTTCTGGGGTGTTTCTTTTTTTGCTGAAATAAGCAGGCAGGCAGCCCGGCTGCTTCCCCGGTCAGGACAACCTTTACCGCATTGTGTCGGGATCATCCATAAGCAGCCGACTGCGATGCTGATAAACAATTCCTCCCCCTGTGGTGGAAGGCAAAAGGAGGGCTCCTTTAGCAAACAATGTTAGGCACACTGGCTAATGGGTCCATTCAATCAGCCTTGTCACAAGCGGCGGCGGCGGCGGCGGCGGCGGCGGCGGCGGCGGCGGCGGATTGGTGTTGTGTTTGATTTTCAAACTGGCTTTTGAATGTGAAATGGCACCCCTGAGACAAGTCATGCAATTACTGCACCACTCATTCATTTTGATTTGCTGTGTATGTCGGCGCTCCCCTCTCTCATTAGACATTAGCACTTTGAGATTCCTCCGAATATAAAGTGCGTTATAAATATAATTGATTATTATTATTAATGATTCATTACAGGTAAACTGGAGCCCATTTGTATACTATTTTTGATTGATTTAGATAAGCTTTGCTGCCTTGACTGTGGAATGGCACTGTAGCATTAGTCAAGTTGACTCTTGACTTTCTGCTGTCTCTGTGAAGCCCTTTGAGACTGCTTGTGATTTAGGGCTATACAAATAAGCTTGACTTGACTTGACTTGACTTGACTTTCTTTGGACCCTCCCTTCACTTCATCTCCGAATGACTCCAATCCGGGAAGTGTGAAAGCAAGACCTTGAAATTGAACGTCACGTGCCTGGCTAATGTCTCATTTGATTGCTTGCCAAGTGGTGACTTTGAAACGAGCGAGGTAAACCCAACGTCAGACACTGATCCGAACATTCGGGGCACTCCTCCTGACCGGATCAGGGCAAAAGATGTCCTGGCGCTTGCTTCGCCAGCTGCAGGAGCAGCTCAAGACATGAGCATGGAAGAGAGAGAGCCAGAGAGCCAGGGGAGCCTTGCAGAGAAGAGCAAGTTATCATTAAATTGCCATATCTACAAAGCTCTCCCTGCATGCTACAGATTTCCTCTCTTTAATCTGACACATACAGCCTCACGCCTGCTAAAATGTGCTCAAGCTCAGCATCCTAGCTGGGCTGGAGGAACACAGCAGCCAAGAGGGGGAGGGGGGGAGACTTACAAGGATAGACAGGAGGGGATAGAAAAAGCAAAGATAAAACATGACAGCAGCGTGAGAGAGAGGAAAAAACTTTTCATTTGTTCTTTTGAGCGAGCATGCGCCCGGTTTTATGAGCAGAGTTAAATCCTGGAGGTTAATTGAAAATATAGATAAACACGGGCTGTGGAAAGCTCGAGGAAAAAGATTGTTACTGGCAATGCAGCCACTTCACCAATGAAACCGCTTTCCACTGTGCAACCATGATAACCCGCCTGAGCCCGCACGCACGCACACACAGTTAATTGTCTGGCAATTTCATCCGTGTCTCTGCTTAATTAGAGAGAAAATTGAAGTGTGGGCCTTTCTCCCATCTTCTGTACTCGCTGTCAATCCACAGGAAAATCACTAAAGTGAATGGATCAGTGTGAACACAATCATTCAAATGCGTCTTTGTGCCTCAGATTAGAAACGATTTCCTTTTGCCTCTTGCATGGTCAGCATTTTTAGCATCCAGTCATGTTTCTCATTTGATAAGTCAATTCTTCCATTTCACCAGACGCTGTATTATCATCACCCTTACGAAAGGTACTGGAGTAGGTATTTCCAAAGCGACATCATGGATTGTAAACGGCAACCACCCAAATGTGCTAGCTTTGTAAACGGCAACGACCCAAATCTGTTAGCTTGTGTCAAATGAATGAACAAAAGTGGTCAAAGGACGATGATTATTTCATCAGAACCTTTGCTACTGCAGGAAACGATTATTATTACTATTCACGTGAACATTCATTTGACTATCATTGTGCGCGCGTGTGTGTGTGCGTGTGTGTGTGTGTGTGTGTGTGTGTGAGTACTATCAACCTTTTTGGATGGCAAGCTGTGTTGCCTAATTGAAAATGATTTAATGATGCCCTTGGAGTCCCTTTATTGATTAAATGAAGCTGGCTCCAAATATTCCCTTGTGCTCTGGCAAGTGACACATCATTAGGTATTATGATTGCACTTTTATGCAATCATAATACTCATTCACTCTTCTAACAGCCTTTTTTGTATTCTTGGCAGAAACAACATACAGTAAGTATTTCTATGAAACAAACAAACAAACAAACAAACAAACAAACACAAATGTGAACATCAAATTTGCTCCTATTCATTTTCTCCTGATTATGTGTCTGTGATTACTCACACATGCACTGGCACTGGGCTCACTCATTTCAGAACACGTCATAAACCATTTACACACCATTAGTTTTGATCACATTTCATTTTTTTTTACGTACGTCTAGCTGCATGCGGCGCCATAGCGACTGCTCCATTTAGAACATCAATAGCATACACGGCGTGTTTTGTTTCATTGTGCAATTGTCATAGCTTCGTGGAAAACAAAGGCAATTTGTCATCAAAATGCTGGGATATGCTCCACACATGTACATATTTGCTGTCTAAATAACATCACTATTTCTTTGCTTTCCCATTTTCATATTCTGTGCTTTTGTTTCTCTTGTTGTCAATCAACTCGGCTGTCAGCCGTCCCTATGGCAACAGTCGCCGGGCAGCTTGCCGGGCGGGCAGCCGGCCACTACAAGTCACTTCTGGTTTCCATTGCACGGCCAGCCGGCCGGCCGGCCGCTTCTCTTCTTCATGCCCTACAGCTAGCTCCAGGGTGCAAGGTTTGGTGAGTTTTTGTGCATCTTTGGGGTGTCAAAATAGTGATCCTTTAGAGAGGGAAGAAAAGAATTCCTCCAAAAACAATAGGCACCGCCCAGCAGTCACTGCTCGGGCCCTAAAGATGAACAAAATGGACATAGTACGATGGTGCCAGTTAGAGAAAGAAAGAAAGAAAGAAAGAAAGAAAGAAAGAAAGAAAGAAAGAAAGAAAGAAAGAAAGAAAGAAAGAAAGAAAGAAAGAAAGAAAGAAAGAAAGAAAGAAAGAAAGAAAGAAAGAAAGAAAGAGCGCTCTCCCCAGTTGTGCTGTTCTTGGCACTTGACTGGCAGCTCCAGCCTTTTGGATTCCTTGGAGGGGGAGCCCTCCTGCTGGGGACTCCTCTCATTTCAAAGAGGACTTGACGTGGGCAACCGTACCGAGAGGACCGATGTTGATTTCACAGCCGCATACACTTGATGTTTCTTGGAGTCGGATGGATGGATGGATGGATGGTCCGTATGATTTCCACTTTGCGTCTCTGCTGCGGTCTTTGTCAAATCTTATGTCCGTTCATATGTACGTACATATCCCTCCACCAATTGCAAGCCTTTAAGTCAATCTGCTAGTATTTGGGCCATATGGATGGAGACATTGCAAATGCTCTCTTTATCAGAAAGGGCTAAACAATAGAAGAGGATGCTGCTGCTGCTGCTGCTGCTGCTGCTGCTGCCATTCTTGCTTTTGATGGCCAATCTCACTCCAGCAAAGCACCCGCCGGCCATGTAGAAAAGGAACTTTTTCATTTGTAACTTTCTCATTGGACCAAATGCCCAAAGGCTGCTTGACCGAATTGGAAGTTAGCGTTTGTTATCTCCCCAACGGAGGCAGACGACCGCTCGCTCACTCGCTCGCTCCCTCCCTCCCTACCTACCTACCTCCCTCCCTCCCTCCCTCCCCTCATTGCTAATGACCACCTGTAATAGCTGCTATAGCAACCACAGCGATGAGGCCACCTCAGGAAATTCGTACAAGGATTTTGCAATGCTCCCGTTAGGCTTCATCTCTCCAATCAAACAACTACTAGTAGTGCCCGGCCGGGATTGGCATCATTTTGACAAGATGGATGATCATCACACACACACGTTCTCGTGTTGCCGCGGTTCCTCCGACATCAATCGTTTGGTCAGCAATGGGAAAAGAAAGGCCATTGGCTATTAATGTCAATAAAAGCACAATCGCTTATTGTGTCTGGATTGCTATGAGATGGAAATGTCTGTCTTTTCAGGGAGGGCGTCGATGGGACTCTCCAATCAGAAGAATGGATGGAGGATGCCAAGCTGTGAGCTTTGCCCCAACCGGGATGCTATCTTCAAAGACACAGATGCCAGGAGGTACAAAAAAAACAAAATCCCCAAAATGTACGCAGAATCAAATACAAATGCCAAAGGTTATCCCGATATGTTCACTTGCAGAAGAGAAAATTGACAGAGTGCAGGAGGAGGAGGAGAAGGAGAGAGATACTAGAGGAAGGAAGGAAGGAAGGAAGGAAGGAAGGAAGGAAGGAAGGAAGGAAGGAAGGGAGGGAGGGAGGGAGGGAGGGAGGAAGGAAGGAAGGAAGGAAGGAAGGAAGGAAGGAAGGAAGGAAGGAAGGAAGGAAGGAAGGAAGGAAGGAAGGAAGGAAGGAAGGAAGGAAGGAAGGAAGGAAGGAAGGAAGGAAGGAAGGGAGTGTGTTATGCCAAGCGTGGAGACTTGAGCCACGTTATCGCTGATAATGCTCCTTAGCCAGCCCGCACCCAAATTTCCTACTTCAGTAGAGCATGAAAAACACAGCAAATTAAAGTGTGCTTGCTAGTGATGGATATCTATCTATCTCGCGCGCTCTATTGGACTTTGGATTCCTTTCCCTTCAATCGACATTTTGGGGCACCCAGAATCAGCTTGTCTGCCTGCCTGCCTGCCTGCCTGCCTGCCTGCCTGCCTGCCTGCCTGCCTGCCTGCGTGGCTGCCTGCGTGGCTGCCTGCGTGGCTGCCTGCCTGCCTGCCTGCCTGCCTGCCTGCCTGCCTGCCCGCCCGCCCGCCCGCCTGCCTGCCTGCCTGCCAGCAATTCTCTACAGGTGGGAAATGGCACACATTGAAATGTAATTTCTAAATACCAAGTACCAGCGGCACATCTTGCCATTTCCCCATCCTTTTTAATATGGTGTGGAAGCTAACCATGGTGTCTTTCCCCGCCTTTTCTACCTATTAATCTGGCTCTTGTCCCTCATGCGTGCCACTCTCAATTGCCAATGCATTTTTGTGCCCTGCGATTGGCTGGATAGCAGGACCAACCACCACCACCCATCCATCCATCCATCCATCCATCCATCCATCCGTGCAGCCAACTTTGTGTCCACTCCGGTTCGAGTGATGTACAGCAGTTGTTAAATTGCAAGGATAAGGTTTTGAGTCTGACTTGTGTCGTAAAGAATAAAAAGAAGCTCCATTTTTCTGGTTGTTTGCCAACCAACCTCTCCTACTTATCTGAGCCTACCGTGCTTTATTGAACGGAGTGATCTGGAGCTGGTTCAAGATTTCTATCTGACAGCTTTGTGGCAGAGTCGTCATCGTCGTTCACCTCCCCTCTGCTTTTTCCTCCCTGCCGATAGTTGACCTTCTAACATTCCTCTGGGACTTGAGGGAACTTTCTTCTTGTTGCTTCATTCCTTCCGACAGCCAGTTTCAGTGGAGAAGGATGCATCTCTGCAACGTTGACCTGTTTTCCGCATTCTTTTGAACGGCTTAGCTGTGGGAACTAAAAACAAAGGCATTTGAAGAATGGCGCTTGCTTGCTTGCGTGCTTGCTTGCTTGCTTGCTTGCTTGTTACAGGAAGACAGTGTACAATGACCTCGACATGTTGGGATGCAGAGAGTCATTCCAAACGTTGTCGTTTCGCATTCTTTCTCGTTGGCCGTTGACTGGCATGTCTTGAGGAAGAAGAAGCCCAGCTTTGTGTCCCTTGTGGTCCGTCCGGGCTGAGGACTGTCAAAAATGTCCCTCCCATTGTGCCCCCAAATGTCACTTTGTGGAGAATGCTCGCTCGCTCGCAGCTTTTGGGACTGGCAATGCCCACGACAAGCAATTGCAAGATGCAAGCTTGCTTTTGCTCAACCTCAAGGAGTCATTGGTCTTATCTAAAAGCTGCTTCAAGCATGCGTGAAAGCTAGATCAATGGATACTTGTTGAAAAATCTCCATATTTGTCTGTGTGTGTGTGTGTGTGTGTGACTTTTTCAGCTCTTGGAAATGAAGTGGGGCTTTAATAAACTCTTGACTTTTCATCTTATTGCCGCAGTGATAAATGAGCGTCAGTGGGCTAATTAATTGCTCCTAACGTGCGGTGGCGGCGGCAACGCTCCGTTTGTGCGTGTAATGCCCTCTGTCGTGTGTGATTTATCACCTGGGAACTGGCCACGACGGATGGCGGTGGGGAGGGACTGCTTCATACGAGCTGTTGCCCCCCGACCCCACCCGACCCGTACAGACAACCACTGAAAAGGGCAGCGCTACGGCCTCACCTGCAAATGAAGAGTGATCAAATGAATGATTTCAATTGCACTTCCTTGAGCATGGATTATCTTCACAAATGTTTTTTTTTTTTGCTGGGCCCTTCCCTTTTTCTCTCCTCTCCTCCTATCCACCAGGGACAGCAGTTCTTGTGATACTGCAGCTCATGTCGCAGCATCAGGCCACACAATTGCTACTCTTGGGGAAGTCCTCAGTGTTCATTTGTTTTCATGACAGGACCGAATGACTTCTATCCAGATGAGCTAATAAAAAGAGCCATAGTGACTTGGATTTTTTTCCCAAAGTCCATTGATTACTCCCCTCTGTGGTTAAACAATAGCTTTGTTGCAATCAGCCAGCCAACAGTAAATCAAAAACTAAGAGGTTTGCAAAGTCCAATAAGCTTCTTTGAAGGAACCGACACCAGCGTCGGGTGCGCTTCATCATGAATGAGAGTCGCTGGCCGAGTGCTTTGTGTCATATTGATTTCTGTCATCATGTGCCCCCCCCCCCCCTTGGTAATGGGATGGATGGATGGATGGATGGATGGATGGATGGATGGATGGATGGATGGATGGATGGATGGATGGATGGATGGATGGATGGATGGATGGATACGCTGCCTGCTTTCTGACATTTGGGCTGAGCTGCCACACCCGTGCTGCTGCTGCTCGAGAATGCACGTTTTTAGGGGTCAAGTCTGGAAAATGAAGGGTGAGGCAAAGCTTCAAGACATGACGGGGAGCTCCATCTCGATGGGGGAGCTTTAGTTGACAGCTGCATGGTTGACGGCAAATAACCCAGGATGTTGGCTCAAATTCATTCAGCCAAAGTATTCTCCGATGAATGTTGCCTTCCCTAATTTTTCGCTCTGCGGGCGGGTATCGGCCTCCCGAGAGAAACGTCACCGGCCGAGAGCAACGCGCGGAAGTGACAAAAGCAATCAGTGGCGTCCCCTCAACCGCCAATATGATTACATCAATCAATAAGAAGCCCTTATGAGTGATTGGGTTTTGTCTGCGTTTTGCCAATGATTAAAGCAGCAGGCCCAATTGCTTTGATAACATCAAGGACCTTGCTGTGTTTGTTTGGCGCAGATAGAGAGAGAGAGAGAGAGAGAGAGAGAGAGAGGTTGGCGGCAGCAGGTGAGATAAGCCTCATCTTTAGTAGCTCAGAAAATGTGCACAAATGTCATCTTTTCATGTTGCTTGAAATCGGATCTTTTTGATGGATCAATCATCTCTCCTCTTCCTTTCAAGCTAATATATAAGGTACGTATATGGATGTTGTATTTATTTTTAGGCTTATGTTACGTACTAGAGCTGGGCTGCATAAGCTGCAGAAATACAATTGATGTGGAGCTCAAGCAGTAGGGAAACCTGTTGGGTGGGCATTTTAAGGACAGCTTGATCTGGGTGAGTCGGCATTAAGTGGCCGCAGCGTGAGAAAAACAGACATTTATGAGGTCCTTCAACAAGCTTCTCCTCCCTCCCTCCCTCCCTCCCTCCCTCAGAAACTGACATAATCCACACTTTGTGTCAATTCTGAGCAAACGAATGGAAAGTCACAAGGCACAGCGCATCTTATGAACCAGTAATGGAGGTCAGTCTTTGTTACTGCTCAGCATTCAAAATCAACCCGAACGAAACAACACGCTTGGGATCGATTGACAAGTGACAAATGAGCAGTGAACACAAATGATAGATAGATAGATAGATAGATAGATAGATAGATAGATAGATAGATAGATAGATAGATAGATAGATAGATAGATAGATAGATAGATAGATAGATAGATAGATAGATAGATAGATAGATAGATATTCAAATGATGCAACATTTGTGGTCAAATGACTGCATCAACGCTGTAGCTCAAGACAAATACTTTGGTCACAAGCAGAAAAATCCTCTTGAAATCCCTCTTCTTCTGACGTGTCCAAAGCCATGAATGATTTGATCCGTTCAAACAAATCCATTCATCACATGGAATATAAAAGATGGCAGGCAGGGCTCGCTAATGTTGCCACCATGTCTGTGCGTTTTTTCAAAGGCAAAGGCGGCATACGTAATGTGTTGCGAGTAATAGCAGGTTGCGGGATATAATGGACTCCACTAAGGGCGTGCGTGTAAAAAGCACTCTGAGACAAGAGCAGTATTTAAGAAAACTTTTATGATGGGCCTTAAATGCCAAGGCGGGCGCCTGCTGCGATGCCTGCGTGCGTGCGTGCGTGCCTGCCTGCCTGCCTGCCTGCTTGCCTTTGCCTCTGAGGGGAGACTGCTTCTTAAATGCCAACATTAAGTGCACATTATTACCTGATCAACAGATGCAGCCGCTGCCTCAGATAGTGGCCGGTCACATTCAGCGTGTGCCGTGCTGCGCCGTGCTGCTCTGCGCTGCAAAGAAGTCCGTGTATTTTTCAAAGGCTCCCTAGGCCGCCCACACCAGCAGCTGAATGTCACTGCAAAGTGCGGAAGATCTTGCGCTATATCATGATGGACATGGTGACATTGATACGCTCCCAAGCAACAAAGAAATGGTCTTCAGTCCAGTGTCCATTCATGTACAGGCACTTAAAGCAGACTTTGACTTTGACTTTATCCCAGCCAAAGTCAGGCTTTTTGTTGTTCTACTTTTGACTCTGGTAGAATGTGGCTTTTGGGGCTCATGTCAAAGGGGGAAGGAAGGATCAGGCGGGCGGACCGACTCATTGATACTCCTCTTGTTTCCTGTCAAAGGTCAGCAGGAATAGAAATGTCTGCCAGGTAGACAAAATACCGTAACAAAATCGAGTCCCGGCCGGCCGGTGCTTGTCCAGGTTTTGCTGCTACGGAGAAGTTGTTGATTTCCACTCGCCAGAACGTTGCGGATTTTGTGCGCAGAGGCAATAAAAGCTTTCATCAGAAAGGCGTGAGTTCATTCTAGACGCAGTGTTTCTCTCTGCCTGCTTTGCTAAGATAAAGCTGACTCTGACCAAGGCGCCATCCCTTCTCTGTCGTCGCCCGTGGCCCTTGCTGAATTGATTTCCGTCATAAAGTCGCAATCTTGCCGCACTATACCGACGGCCTTTAATTCATGCCGCTTACAGTGCCAAGGGCGGGCGGGCGGGCGTGCTTGTTGAAGGCTTTATTTACACTCTTGCCGCGCTGGTGCTGCCTTGCATACTGGGCTCACACGGCAAGACGTGGATAAAAGGTTTGAAATGCCAAAAGCTCTTCAAGTTGTCCAGGCAGCATTTAAAGTGTGAACTTGCGTGGGATGCACTACTTATCATGAAAAGGATTGCTGGCTGGTGAAATGTTGCCACTTGGAAAATGCCATCCTTCACGGCCTTCCACCCACTTCAACTCATCCAAGCGTTTGTGTTTGAACTTCTGCTATGATCTTCAAGTATTGGACTCTGCAAACGTTTGACTGCAGCCAAAACAGGGATCACAATGTAGCTGTACCAGAATCATCTCCATTGGCCAAATAGAAGAGAAAGCCACGACCCATTTGTCTTCACTCGAGTATTACAATGCACCTGGCCGCTTCTAGAGACTTTTTTGGACGACATACCATCGTGTCGTGGTCAATGTCTTACGCTTTAAAAAGCTTGTTTTGAAAGCACGATAAGCCCATCAATGGTGCTTGTCTTTTCGACATGGCCAGTTGAACCGCAGTTTAATGAGAATTTGCAGGCAGGCTCAGGCAGGCAGGCTCAGGCAGGCGGGCGGGCGGGCGGGCGGGAGATGCAAAACTAGCCAGCCCTCCGGGACGCAAGAACACGGTCAAGGGTGTCCAGGCACATCGCTGATGATGAAGGAAAAATCAATGGCTAGAAGTCACTTCAATCACTTGAACTAGATGCTACGGACACCCACCCTCCCACTTGCCTCTCAGGAGCCAATTTACAGTAGTGTTTGTGTCCCAGATGCTTGAGCTTAGGCCCTTCCTTGCTCATGTCCAATAACCCACAAGTGGGACTATTTCAAACAATCCCTAAACAGGATGCAAACGACTGAGCAGCGCCGCAACGAGCCTTCCTTCAAAATAATAAGCCCATGTGCGGAAAACCAAAAACCCATATGGAAAGATGGGTGGAGGAACTGTTCAAACAAACAACCCCAGGTAGACAATTCCAAAGGCCTTTTGGAACAATGTCTGAGGTATAAAAGAACCTCCTGGAAGTCTCTATTTCTATTTTCCAACAATTGTGTTGACTTTTTGTGACTGGTCAGCAGGTGAAAAGCGGAAGATCTGCCTTTTGGAACAATGTCTGAGGTATAAAAGAACCTCCTGGAAGTCTCTATTTTTATTTTCCAACAATTGTGTTGACGTTTTGGTACTGGTCAGCAGGTGAAAAGCGGAAGATCTGCCTTTTGGAACAATGTCTGAGGTATGTATAAAAGAACCTCCTGGAAGTCTCTATTTTTATTTTCCAACAATTGTGTTGACTTTTTGTTACTGGTCAGCAGGTGAAAAGCGGAAGATCAGCAATGGCGATAGATTCGGCCGGATCGCAGTCGGGCGGCTTCGACTTGGACCGCGCTGCCTGCCGCACGATTGGAAGACGGCGAATGTCTGAACGGAACACGATAAGGCTTCATTACCATAAGTGTCTTTTCTCCTATTGACATGGCGGCTAAAACAAAAGGGCAGTCGATTGAAGGTGTCCAGCTGTGGGGGGTGCTTCGCGGTGGCAATACAATGGAATCCCACCCAGGCAGCAGATGGGAAAAGAATACGAGGCTGGAAGGACAGATGGATTTTCTTTTCTTTTTTTTCCAGGTGGGATGGGCCCGCAAAGGACCCGCGAGACGGACTCACAAAAGAGCGAATCTGACAGTTGGTCCATTCTGCAGGCGGGCAGGCCATCATCTCCAGAGATGACAAGCTGGCCACAAGCTCCTTCACGTTCACAAAGGCCTCCTTCAAAATTGTGCACATATTTGGACATATTTTTAGACTGGCTGCACTGAGCTTTGGCAGCATAGGGCACCCACTCATTGAAAAACTCCAAAGTGTCTCTCACCGGGCTACTTTGTGTATGCCCTACTGCCAAGTGCAATTCAGGCACTTTGAATGAAAGCAGAAGGCAGAGTCACGCACAAGGTTTTGTTCGTATGAAAGAAAGAAAGAAAAAAATCATTTTAAGAGAAAAAAATCAATAGCTGACCAAACAATTGCAATGTATTGCATTGAAAACAAAAATCGTTCTATATGCCTATCAATATATAATCCCCCAAATGAACAAACACGTGTATATATACAAAGGTATATCGATATCATGTATACGTGTGTGTATGTATGTTTGTCTATGTATGTGCGTGTATACATATATGGATGCGGTATTCAGAGACCACTTGATACTCTGATGTGAGTTACTGTACGTTAAATGCACATTTAACGAAAACACTCAAAGAATCCGAGACCTATCATGGAAAATGCACTTATTTAGCTTTCAAATACATTTCATGGTGCACTTTGAGTCTCCGGGATTGTAGAAAAGTTTAATCTATCCCTCTGGGTGTTGCAGAGATACTTTTCGAATCGGTTTGGGGGATACATATATATATATATATTTTTTTTTTTTTTTTACTGTGTTCACTTTGATCCGTTTGGAGAACTTGCAAACTCCACAAAGGAAGAAGAGCGGAGCCGTAACGGAAAGCCGCAACCTCTGCACTGAGGCCAACGGATGGATGCAGCCTAGCTAGCCCCAGCTGACTTGGGGTAGTAGGTAAGAGACCTAAGTTGGATTCTTCTCATTTGAGACACTGAGGGAGGGGCCCAAATCAATATATCCCTGGCAGCCAACAGGACCTTCCCTCTATGTTAACTCCATCAGACAAGACTCGAGGGAAGTCCATGCATCTCCATTGTGCTCCTTGGATTGCTTTGTGGTTCAAGAGTGCCATCTGCTGGATGGACTACCGCAAAATAGCCATTTCTTTTTTACCGCTACAAACGTCGTCATGTTTGGTCTGGTCGCCCTTTCATTTCTATTTACCTATAATAATTGAAGACTTTTTCATTGGAACAATTGAGTTTTTAAAAGTATACTCATTTCTAATTGTATGCACAGTTTAGTTTACAGCAATGTGCAGCAACAATGTCGATTGAAATGAAATCTGAGTGCAAAGAGCTTTGTGTCAATACCACTTTTCACTTAAGTCGTGGAGATTTCTCTGTCACTGCTCAATAACACCTTTTTCTGTTCTTTTTTTCTTTCCCCCAGAGCCATTAAGGTAAGAAATTGACATCAATTCTAGCTGGGAAGTGATCTTTACTTGTTTCTCTGGTGTTTCAATCACAAATGTGACAAGCGATCATTTTCACAGTCAGTGCTTCATGGGTTCTAGGTCATATAGCACGGCAGTGCGACTACCCGTCGTTTTTGTGCCTGAGAGTCACACACACACACACACGTTCCATTTAAAGAGCTTATTCTTTCTGCAAATGTTTAAAACAGAACACAATACATAATTTAATCATAAGAAATATACTATCATTTTAAAATACACATCCCTTCCACTTTGATCCCTATGTTTCCTGCACAATACAATTTCTTCTTTTCCTGGCCACAAGCATGGACAGAATAATACAGGACAGAATATTGGTGGCAAAGTGGTTCTTGGTGGTGGTGGTGGTGGAGACAGTTTCTACATCATGCAGAGAGAGCGAGAGCGAGAGCGAGAGCGAGAGCGAGAGAGAGAGAGAGAGAGAGAGAGAGAGAGGGCTCGCAGGGGTCAGCACACAGATACCAAGGCTCTTGTGGCATGGCAGAAGAAGGTGTTTTGGGAGAGTCAGTCACAAAGGTCAAACCTGGAGCTAGAGACCAGCTCTGCTCGCTACTAGCTGATGGCTCGACTGTCTGTCTGCGGCAGCTCCGCTGAGGCGGCGGCTGGGCCGGGAGGATCATTTGCGGCCGAGGAGGCTTGAGCCTCGTGCGTCGTCGCCGTCTCTGTCCCGTCGTGGTCGTGGTCGTCCTCCTCCTCCTCCTTCTCTTGAGACTGGACCGGCGGGAGTTTGACGGGGCAGAATGCCGAGCCAGTTGGTATGAAGTTGACTTTGTTTTTGTCCGGACAGGAAAAGAGGGCGGCCGACGCCGACTGCCTCGAGCTGAAAGACGGTCAGAACCATAAAAAAAAATCCATTGGGACGATGTCGGGTTTGGATTCAAAGCATCTGCAGGTATCGCTCCGCTTACCTCATCTCCTCAAAGGCTTTAATCTTTTCGCAACCTTCGGGCGGCTCTCGCTTGAACATGTAGGTGTTGTTGGGTTTGGGGGAAGATGCAAATTTGGGGAGGGGCGAGCTACTTTCGCTGTCTGCAAAGAAATGGTTAAAGTATGTTTAAGTAGATTGTAAGACCGAGGCAGATGAGATGGATCCCGAGACCCAAACAAACAAACAAACAAACAAAAACAAACAAACAAACAACCCAGACATCCACCTCACTTTTACACTCACGAAAGAAAAGGTTTTGAACCTTTATCAGGATCATCGAGTAAATCCTCGGTGGAAAAGGGACTGCTGTCGTGTGATCCCGACGGACAGGCGGCGGGTGAGGGGCAGGGCGAGAGGCTGGAGCAACTGCTGGACCGTCCGGGGCCTGATGGAATTTGGATGTCGGTGCCTCTGGAGCTGCTGCGCTGCTGCGGAGGAAAGGGCGCTCGACGGCCATCGGGTACCTCCAGAGACTGCAACAAATCAGGGGGATTCTTTTCTTCGAGTCTCCTCATTGCTGCTCTTGTATTTGTTTCTTGCGCTTTGCTACGAGTACAATCCAATCCATGAAATGACACATTGATCAACAGAGCGCAACGCTACCTTTAACTCTTCCTTCTCTCCGTTGTCTTTGATAAAGACCTTCTCCAGCTCATGATTGATGCCCTCCATGCTGCTGGGCACCCGAGAGATTGAGGGCTTTGACACCGTTATGTTGTTGGACAGTGGCATCTGGGCTGACTTGGACATGGACACTGAGGTACTGAGGGACACGCACACGCACACATCATGTCATGTGTCTCTACTTCCGATTGTGTCTCGTTTCTGACGGCAAGGAAATGGACGGAAGAGGGCTTCCAATCCAAAGGCTTAGATGAAATGACCCCACCAGTAAATCTAGATGGGCGGTGTTGAAAACGGACAGATACTTTGCCATGACTATAGCTGCATAGAGTCAGAACAGTGGCACAGTAAAAAACTTTAGAGGGATGTGAAACGACTGAGTGAACTACCTGATCTGATGTGTTGGAGTGGACTTGATTGCAGTTTACAGTCATTGAGCAACATTTAAGCGCAAGTCAACTCAAGATGTCAAACCTTCCTGTTTAGTCTGAAATGGGTACATTTACCGAACAGTGTTTTTGTTAAACATTAGTCTACCAAATATTTATTCTAAAAAAAAAAAAGTTCAAAACATAGCACTTACTCACCTAAGGGAGGCGCCATTTTCTATCTCTAGTTGCAAGACTATGACGTACAAAATGCCGCGTTGAGGGATCGAAATAAGGTCATGATGAAATTCAAGTTGTGTCTATCAGACTAATTTAATTCATGACTGAATATTCAGTCATTGATTATGCCTCTTTATTTACAAGCCATTAAGAGTTACTAAATGTTATTTAGCAATGACAAGCTTAGTATTGGATTGGCTAAATGTAGCGAGTGATCATTTCCGTCAGAATGTGTGGCACCGTTCCCTGCTTTTATAGTTTATTGTTGCTGGTACTTGACTCTATCTCGATTCAATGTAATATTTCAGTTTTATATATATATATATATATGAGTAAATAATATTGGTAAAATAATAATAGCCGAGACCCACGTGAGGATAACACATGAAACAAACATTTGTCATACAGCTTCTATATGTCGGCCTCTCCATCCGTTCCCTCCCTCCCAAACGCGCGCTGACTTGTTTTTATTCCTAATTAAATAGGCAAGCTTGTAGTCATCATAACATGTCCAAAGCTATCGTGCATAAACAGAACGATTTCATATCCTAACTATTTGAATGATTTCAGGTCAAATTGTCACTGGTCCGTCTTCCTTATGAAATCCAAGACGTTGTATAGCAAAATTTAGCAACTTATATTTCGCATGACAATTGGACGAACAAATCATTTGCATTAGTGGACTCATTTTGATGAAAAATCCCGACCTACTTAGGCTTGTCATAATAATCCTCACCAAAACAAAACGTGGCGTATGATGACAAACGCTGGCAAGCAAACAACGCACACATTTGACATAAGAGGATAATAAATGTTCCGTTTAATGGTGTGACCTAATACATAAGCCGAATAGACTCCAACAACGTCATGCGCAAGATGCGCTCGTTCCACTGTTGTCCACGTTGGTATTAGCGCTTTATGCTTCGATGGCCTTATTTGACGATCGGGTATCGGTACTAGCATCGCTCCATCTGAGCAGGGAACGACGGACGGACGGGCGGGCGGGACTTAGCTTAGCACCGTGCTATGGAAACCGTGCTAGATAGCTGCGCTGCAAAATCCTCCGCCTTTACCTTGCTTACCTTCGCGCTCCGACAATGCCAATGAAACAACCAAGCAGCCAGATAGATATCCGACCTGCCTGCACCCGGGCTGGCGGGACGGGACCAGGTCACTCCAGCGTCCTTGTTTCCAGCTAACCGCCCGGGAAGAACAGAGCAGAGCAGGAGCCAGTTAGTTGGGGTGCGCTCGTTGGCTGGCTGGCTCGTTGGCTGGCTGGCTGGCTGGCTCGTTGGCTGGCTGGCTGGCTAGCTGGCTGGCTGGCTGGCTGGCTGCTTTCCACGCATACAAACGCTCGCTCCTATGGCCCCACGGCTGCGCTGCTCTGCTCTGCTCTGCGCTGCTGCGTGAGCCTGTAACTAGACCGCGGTGCAGGAGACAGGAAAAAGCCTGATGAGAACCACAGTTGGCTCCTTTTATTTAAGCCGAGCCGTTTTGAAGACTATTGGGACAAATTTAGAAAGTACAGATTCATCTCATTTCAAATGTAGGAAGGAAATCCATACTACTTTATGATTGTACTTTTAACATTTGGTAAACATTTCTAAATTCTTACAGCTCATCATCAATGAGCTGTATTACTACATTGTTACCACTAATACAATGCGCAAGACCCAAATTGGCTGGGGAGAAGAAAAGTCATTCCGGCACGTTAGTAATTCAGTGTTAAGACTTTCCCCTTCAAACAATAACAAATATATTTAGCGTGGACTGAAAAGCAATAAGGCTTAACACCGTTGACATTGTTTCCACGTCAAAAATGCAGTGCAAATGGATTAGTTGGCAATTTCTACATGCTTTTGTAAAGAGCATAGCTTTAAAAAAAAACATTTAAAAAATGCCTGAATGAAAATACCACGGCAGCAATGGTGTGGATAATTCCTATACGTATAGTAACAATTCAACTCATTCCAAAAGATGTCATTGTGTCTTCTTCACAGTTTGCGTCTTGTCACTTATTGCCGTTGATGCGGAGGATAGATTCAACAAACTACGTATGCCTTGATATTGTTTATATGACTTCAAGTAGTCAGATACAGGGAAAACAAAAAAATGTTGACAGTTCCATGTTGAGTAGGATCCCAGATGGTAACCAAACCTTTTGACACATTTTTGCACGTCACTGCATATAAAAGAAAGGTTGCAACTGCTAAATATAATGTAAACAAAGAGGAAAGATTTAGTCTTCATTTGATTTGGTGAAAAGTTGTTATAAGGATGAATTTGGGGGAGAACAAGTGCTGAACCACTCACTGTATCTTAATGGGTAACCACTGCAGTTAGTGTGATTGTCTTGATGTCTGATTGACAAATAGGATGTACAACACTTGTCCAATTCTGAGATCAACTAAAGCCCATTCATGACTCTGAACAGGATGTACAGTAGCAAACAAATGCAATACAGACAAAAACATGATTTGGGTTTGGTGAAAACGATCACATTTGTAGAATGGATTTTTCCAAAGTGAAGTCATAATGAAAATACGTTAGGCTAGAGTTCATGTCCTTGGACAGCAGTACATCGGGAATATAAGGGAAACCTCTCTGCACTGCCTGAACATGAGGTGCCAAAGCGAAGGGGATGTCACCAAGGAGATCAGGGGCCATTGAAGAAGCCTCTGTGACTGAGGAGGACCCATCTTCCACGTTCGTTGGAGGTGGAGTTGTGATTGTTTCCACTGGGCGAGCTGGAGCTGGACATGATGGCTTTTATAAAAGAGAAACCATTTGTAAATTCCATTGTGTGGACTGTAATTGCGCACAAATGACCTTTTCCATACATTTCTGAATGGAAAAAGCTCACCTTAGATGGCAAGACAATAACATTTGTTGAAGGTTGTGCAATGTTCATCGACTGCACCTTCCGCCTTTGCTCTTCAACTGTTTCTCCTGCAAAGGAACAAGCTAAACATGGATACAGTGGACCCTTGCATACTTGCATTCCGGCAGCGGCAGGCAGATTCACCTATTCGCAGATTTACGCAAATATTTCTTTTTATTATAGTTTGATTGGGCGGGGGTTTTGTGGATTGTTTGGGGAGCCAACCCCTGCCCATGGAAATTCATTCAGACCAAATCGCTGGAGCATTGGTCTGGCTTGCCTTGACACAGTGTTACAATATCAGCGAAAAATAGTAGCAGCCAGGCAAACACATTCCATGTTGTTTACAAAGGATTTGGTGTAAATAAATGCCCCAAAGCAGACCAAAGCCAAATTCCAAGATGAAAATATGTCAATTGAAGTAGACACAGTTCGCTGCAGTAGGTCACGTAAAATGGTGGGGGGGGATTTTATTCCCCCAACCTTGATTTTGACACCCGATCTTCAAGGCTACAAAGATCATCTTTCTTACCAATGATCACAAAGCCTCCATCAGCATCCCTCTCTGACGTCGACTTCTTTGGATCTTTACGTAAACCCAGGAAAGAGAACATGCTGCTCTGCTCACCCTCACGCCCTGGATTGGTACATTAACAGTCGCGTGTCAAACAGCACGGTCAGTACTTTAAAGCGTTCGATTGGAAGGAAGCACAACTACAGTCTGTCGGACTTGCATTGTTGTAAAGTTGCGTAATCAAGAGTCATCAACTTGTTTGAGTTGTGTATTTAAATGACGTCACGTAAATGATATATGACGAGCCGTTTGTCGTTACAACGATATAAGAAATGATCACTTTGGGTTTGTTCAGAAATACCGTGTCGTTGTGACCTCTGTTACTCCTTTCCGGGTAGAAACTACATTTACTACCAAGTGTTTCAGCGATCACAGTAATGTTACAATAAATCTCTGACGTTTAGTTATTATATGTCGTTGCGCGCGCGCTTGCGTTCGCGCTCTCGCCACACGCACACACACATATATATCCTCGAATTCAATTCGAAAATATATATTAAAGATAGATGTATGACGTTCCAGTCTTTCCGAATGTTTCTTCCGGAATTAGATATTTAACGGACAGCGGATATGTCGTACAGGAACCTTGGGTATGTTCCATGATATACCCCATTGCTTGCCGCTGGATAAGACTGGTGGAGTCGTCGGTCAAATCCCGCTCGCGCGGCGCACAGGATATGACAAAAGTAAGTTGTCAACAAGTTGTTTTGGCGCCGTACACGCGTTGGTCGGGCGTCTTTGTGTGAAGATGTCTAATACGCTGGATTCTCCAAAGCCTCGAATTAACTCATCCATGCTGACGCAATATATTAGCAAACCCGTCTGTTTTGTCGGACATGTTGAGACGGTAACAGTCGTGACTAGAACACGCCATACAAGCTCTTACTTCAAGGTTAACGTGCTATATTTGTTTGTTGTTTAGGTACACAACACCGGGAAAAGCTTCACTGTCGCAGACGGAGAAGGAAGAAGTGTGTGTGTTGAGCTAAATGACCCTGTGAGTATATGATTCCAATCCATCTCAAGCCAGCCCCATTTATGTTGCAGCACGGTTTAGATCAGAATGATGAGATGTGGAAGCAAGATATGCATCCAATTTCACAGGGACCGTTCTCATACAATTGAGTTAGTGTGAGTCAATGTCATGTGTCATTTCATTTGTATAGCCTTTCTTTTCTACCTCAGCAGTCTGGCACTAACAGCACGATGTTGTTTGTGTTTGCACATTCTGGATATCTGTTTCAATTCATTCAAGAAAAAATCAAGTTCATAAATGGATCAAAGCTGAGTTTGGCTTCGTTTGTATGTTACAATTTCCAGTGAACAAGGTTTATCTATCTATCTATCTATCTATCTATCTATCTATCTATCTATCTATCTATCTATCTATCTATCTATCAGCTTGAAGAGGAGCTGTCTGGAATTGTGGAAGTCATTGGAATGGTGTCTAACAAAGGAGCCATAAGGGCCATCACATTCAACATGCTCCGAGACGAGAAGGGCATTCCCTTTGGTAAATCGTGAACATGTCAAATGAGCTCTGATTTGTTCATACTTGTTTTGACACTCTGCCCATGTTTGCCACAGATCTGGAACTTTACAACGAAGCTGTAAAGGTCATCCACGATTTCCCCCAGCACTACCCTTTTGACATGGCTGCAAGTAGATAAGCAAGCTTTGTGTTTTTTCCCCCCCTTTCTCTTTTTTGCTCGTTTTGTTATAATAGGGGGAAAAAACAAAACGTGTATGTCACTGAAAATGTTGCAGAATAAACCTTCACGTATCGTGCATGTTTGTCTTTAATATGCATACTGAATCACAAAGCCTGCTTTTACTCAGCAACTTTTCAATTTGAGGTCAAAGTAAGACTTTGCTGTTGAAACACACTTTTGCTGTGTCCAAATTGGCAGGCTGCGTCCTCCAAAGCAGATCCGAAGGCTGGGTCCTTCGCAGCACTGGAAGCTCCGCCTACGTAAGCTCCGCCTACGTAAGCCGCAGTGAATTTGGACAGGCGGACTATCTCTGCACAAATGAATAGGCAGCGTCCTTCAACGCACAATATGGCGACGCCGTGGCGTCATTTCCGGCCCGTGGAGGCTGTCCAAATTCACGCAGCCTTCAACAACCGGCCCTCCAAACTGGCCTGGTTTCAGCCCTCCAATCTGGCCTGGTTTCAGCCCTCCAATCTGGCCTGGTTTCTGTGGAGACGGGCCGTGAGTTAAGGCTATGAAAATGTGACCTTCGCAGCCTCTGTTTTGGGGATCGGACCGCCAAGGTGCCTTGGCGCCTGTGGCTCACGATGCACCCTTTGGCCCCTCCCGCAGGTGGTGAGCACATGGTTTGCCTTTTTGGGCTGTGCAACGCATTTGGAGTCTGAAAACCTTTCCCTGTATATTTCTCATTAGTGCACCCAAAAGCCTGGCATGTCAGCAACACGCAACTAATACCTATGTTGATACGGAGGCTGGGGCGTGGATAGGATTCAACTGAATATGGGTCATAAGAGACCAAAAATGGCACCTCCCTTAGGTGAGGAAATGCCATGTTTTCAACAAATTCTTTTTCGAGTAAATACTTGGTAGATGAAACTTGACCAAAAAAAATGCCAATCTTAAACTGGAGATTTTTACATCTTGGATTAACTTGATTTTGACAAATCCATGCTGGACAGGGGGCAACACTTTTTGTTTTGAGTTTATGTAGTTTTGTTTTAGTGGTATTAGAATAGAATAGATCTTTATTGTCATTGTCACATGTACAACGAAATTAAAAGTGCCAACCGATCAGTGCATTTGCTAAAATTAAAAGATACAAGCTAAAAGTCTATACAAACTAAAAACCACACAAAAGAGCATACACACAAACTAGTGACATGGAATTGCACAACACATTTTTCGAGGACAAAATTTGTAGGGTTGTTTTGTTTTGTTGTTTTTTTAAGATTGTTTTGGGTTTTTGGGGGGGAAAAAAGACAACCCTCACCCCCAAATGTTTTTCAGCGGGCGTCAATTATACGCACATTTTTGCAATTTGCGGGCCGGGCAGGGCCGGTTACGATTACATTACTGAGCCGAATGATACGCTTACTAATATCGGAGCCGCAAGAGGCTAAAAGGCCGAAAACCATGTCCGGCGTAGAAATGCCTGCTCCAAGATGATTAAATTGGACATTTGCTGGGAATCGTCTAAAGTTGTGGGCTGGATGTTTTAGACAAGTCGATCTCTGAAGCAGGAAGTAAAAGTGGAATAGTCAACAGCGCATGCGCGGCTTCTTCGGACTCTGGATGTAAATTCCGCTCAAACGGTAAAGGAGTGACATTGAATTTGATCTTTAAAACACACCGTCTTGAATGCCTTTGACTGCGTAAGGAACACATGTCAGGCTGTTCTTTGACGAAATGTAGCTGTTGCGTCGCCGCGCCGCGCCGCCGTTGTTTGCTCTGCGTGGTTCCGCACGAGCAGACGTCATTTTACGGGGGTACGCAGCGTTAAAATGCAGTGTTACGAAACGACGTACGTTTCGTCGATACGTAGTAGCACGTAACAATTCCAGCCAAAGTCGAATGGCAATATTGAGTTCCCGCTGCTCCACTTAGTCCCAAACAATATGTTACGCCATTCCATTGTGATAGATAGACAGACGTAATGGCTTCCTTCCATCGATGCCCCCCCCCCCGTCTGAAGTCAAAGAGCGTGCCCGCAGCTGCCGTCTGTGCTGTTTGCCTCTCATTTTGGGCCTCCCTCAACGACGTCCACTGAACATCATGATGTGTCGACTTTGACGCTTAGAAAGCCGTGCAAGCGAGGCCAAAATGCACGCCATTCTGCTTCCTAAATCAAACGTATGAATTCAACTGTGAAGACTGAATGAAGAGTATGTACGTCGTGCAATGTAATGGATCTCCATTCTCAATCCAGAAAACATACGACATCTGCGCCGTTATGTATTGCTTATTGGATGGCCGCTACATACATGCAGTCAGAATACAAGACATTCACCGTTTCCAAGAGAATGCTCGCAAGATTGCTCATATTTGATATCCATTTGTTGATCCTGTTTTAGCAACATGGAATTGTTTGAAAAGTGACAAAACAGAAGAGCGTGATGGCAGCTACGGAAGATGTAACCATGTCCAGTGGGGAGGTCCTCGTGGTGAAGACTGATGGTGACACTAACACAGAGTATGTTGTCAATAAAAGCCAGGTCATCCTTCAGCTCCAGTCCATAAGTGCAGGGTGAGTAACTCAACTTGACTGAAAATGACACAATCCAAATTTGGAGTTGGCAAGAGCTGCATTGAGATCCGTTGCAGTCCTGTCAACATCATCAAGGGGTTGACCTTCTCTTTCACAATAACCGCCGGACGTGTCACAAACAAATCTTTTGGAATGTCCGTATTTATTCTTAATACTGTCGTTGATTTCAGGCGGGTATGTTCAAAAGCCACGATTAATTATTAACCCAAAGTGCTTTCATTGCAGAGAAGAATGTGATGAAACTGCTGATGACGGCCATCCAGGTAAGAGGATCGCAACCATGCAAAACACTCTGGCTTATTGCTGTCTTGCTTCACGTGCGTCTTTTCCTTCTTGTAGAAGAGACTGAGGAAGGTGACGTTGAAATTTGCTGCCCTATAACATGCGGTGACAGTAAAGCAATGTTACTAGTGAAGAAGTTCGTGTGCCCAGGAATCAATGTCAAATGTGTGAAGGTCAGTCGAATTTCATTTCAAACTGCACCCGGGTACCAAGTTGCAGCAACACAAAAGTGTCTTTAATAATAACAACAAGGGGGTCATGGATGGGTGTGTGTGTGTGTGTGTGTGTGTGTGTTTGTTCTAATATACTCATTCATATCTTGCCACCACTCTCTTCCCCAGTTTGACGACCAGCTCATCAGTCCAAAGCAGTTTGTCCATATTTCCGGGAAAGCCACTCTGAAAGACTGGAAACGAGCAATCCGGATGGGTGGAGTCATGCTTAGGTGGGCTGTTATTGTCGAGTCTTGACACACTACGTATGCGTACGTCTGCTGCCCCCCCCTCCCGGTCCACCTAACTCCAGCTCAGCGGAAGAAAAGAGACGGATTATTCCAAAGCAATGTGCTTGCTTGATGGACACCGTTCTTCCTTTAGCTCACCATTGATGAGTAGCTTCATTCATTTTCTTGCTTCTCTCCAGAAAGATTATGGATTCAGGCCAACTTGACTTCTATCAACACGCGACGTTGTGTACAAACACTTGCCGTAGCACCAAGTTTGACTTGTTAATCAACAACACGCGCTTCCCACCTGACAGCACTGGACTCTCGTCTACATCCTCTCAAGGTGAGAACCAATGTTTTCTCCCGTACGATCGCGCTTTTGGCTGTCCGCTTTGGAACGGGCTGGCTTGTGTTGCTCTTTCAGCGCAGGAGTCCTCTGCTAACGGCAAGATAGATATGACGGAGGGAGCGGCTGAAACCAGGGACTGCGTCTCAAAGTCGGCAGGATCGCTCCACCACCACCACCACCACCGCCACGACTTTGGGGAAATCTCAGGTACCGACGGTCTTCTGTTTAGGACGCCCGCCTTTCGTAGAGCGCAAATGTACTGTGGTCTGTCTGCTCATGTGTAGAAGACACGCTCAATTTCTGGAAGGGAATTGCTGATGTGGGTTTGCTGGGTGAAGTGGTCACCAAAATCAGTACTGAGCTGTTGGATCTGCTGAACAACTTGCAGCTGCTCAAGGAGTCGGCGGTCTTGCAGAACACGGGTACGGACGTCCTGGCAAACGATGCTGGCTCGGAGAATGGTGTTTGCAAAAGCCACGCTGCTTTCTCTCTCTGATGACAATTCCTCCCTCCCTGCTAGAGGTTGCAGCGCTGAGTAACCTTGGCCAGGTGTTTGGACTGCTCAACTCTGTCAAGAAGATGCTGGCCAAGAGGCGGCAGCAGACCCATCCCAGCCAGGCGCAGATTCTTCGAATCCTTTGCGGTGAGTTCCAACGAAAGACGTGTACAAGACGAATATGTGGATGAGCGACGGATGCATTTGTTGCGCGCAGACCTGGAGTCGCAGTTGGCAGAACAGCGAAAGCAGCAACAGAATCAAGCTCTGCCATGGTCATGCCCGCCGCACCCTGCCGCCAAAAGTAGCATCAAACGCCAGACAAAGCGGCTTCGTTTGCACAAGCCCCTAACTAGCGTCAACCGTCAGCCTGCGCAGGTCACCATTCTGTCCCCCATCTCCTTGTCTTCCTTGGCTCAGCCGTTGGCTCTGGCAGACCTGCCCATCACCTCCTTGGCCCAGTCGTCCAACATTGTCACTCTGCTCCCCGCCGGCTCGCAACTTTTCACACGATACGTGCTGACCGGAGACGGAAAAGCCGACGGCGTTACCTTGCACGCGTCTTCCGACCTCACGCTGGTGGATTCTAGTCCCGCGCAGGAGTCCAGCCAGTTGAGTACAGTGGTCAAACCCGTGGAGCTGCTCCACCTTAGCCAGCGAGCGCTGTGTGCAGAAGCAGTGGCCGTGGAGGCGGCGGCGCAGGTGCAGGTGCCGGACGGCACCGTCTTGCTGCGGCACGACCGAGAACACGCGCTTCTCCACATGGACCCACGGTCAGTAGAGGAAGGGGAAGTCGCGGGGCTGCCGGTGCCCGCCGCCGCCGAGTCGGGTCCGGGTGAGAGCGCCGGTATCGTTCAGCAGAGGATGGAGGTCACCGTTGCGCAGGAGCCACACTCGCAAATGCAAGGGACACACAAACAAGGGACTCAGAGCCTGGAGTTGGATGCCCGTGGACGTGGGCCCGGTGTACAGCTTGTGGTCGTAAGAGAAAATATTGTGCCAAGTTCAGGCCAAGTAAACACCTAGTCGTCACAGAAAAACGGAAGGAATAAATGGCTCGTACAAAAGCATTTGACTCGACTGTATTTCCTTCAGGTGTTGTTGCGCATGCATGCATGCATGCATGCATGATTGCTTCTTTCTCCCAGCCAGCCAGCCAGCCAGCCAGCCAGCCAGCCAGCCAGCCAGCCAGCCAGCCCACCTTGTGACGACGGCATGCGTCATGACGGATGTAGTATATATTGAGTCCCAAATCTTTGTGTTCCGTTGCAGCTACTGTCATTAGGGTGCAGTCAAACGTGCAAAAAGTGACCAAATGAGAACAATTGGACATCATTCATTAAGGGTTGTCCAATATTCCCTGATGAATACTCATAACAATCCTGTCATGTTTGGTTGACCATTGTAAAGTGAACAAGATTCATTTGTTTTTACAATCAGGAGTTACGTGAGGAGAAGAAGCTCGGCGAATGTCACTTGAGCACATTTGAATCCCGTTGAAATGGACTTTTTCAGTCAACCAATGGCTGCGCAGCCTATGACGACATCGCCTGTGACGTTGCCTATTTATGTGCGCGCCGCCAGTACCATCACACTGGCACACCCGGTGCGATTTGTGGACAAGAAGCGTGCGTGCGTGCGAGCGAGCGAGCGTGCAAAAACATTTGTTAGTGTGCGGGACACATTAGTAAGTATCTTGCGTCAATCTGGATTGATCATGACATATGGTGCCTAAATGACTTTTATTTGCGCTGCTAAGAGCAATATTTGATTTTGTTCTTGCGTTGTGAATCGATTGTCTGTCGTGTATCCCAGCCAGCGTTTTAAGTGAGCAATATGTAGCATGCATATTGCTCACTTCTAAAATGCCAACCGAGGTTATTGTTCGTGCAGGCCAGGGCGGTGTCTTGCCAAGGCAAGGAAGGCTGCTTCTGCTTCTGCTGCTTCTGCTGCTGCTCATTGTGTGCGCTTTGTAGCGACCTGATTGGTGTGCTATGGTCTTGATCGCGAACAATTTGGGCATATTCAAACTGCATTTATCAATGTCGGAATTAATGGTGACGTTGTTCCATTCCCTTTGGTCACGAGAATGCAAACGACTTGTTTATCCTATCAGCTGTTATGAGTCCGTCTTTGTTTGCTGATGATGCTGATGATGATGCTGATGATGATGATGCTGCCGTCAAGGCGTCTTTGTTTGATAGTGATTGTCATGCCTGTTACCGATCGAGTGAGGGGGAAACAGGAGTGCTGTCGAAGAAAATAACACCCATTGATGTATTTAAATGGGTTCATTGACACAACATTAACCGTCAAGCCTGACACTTTTGTAATGAGGTCACGAGAACAAATTGATGTTTGCTCTTCGCGACAAGCGAAGAGTCTGCGTATGGGAGATATATATATATATATATATATATATATATATATATATATATATATATGTATATATATATATATATATATATGTATATATATATATATATATATGTGTATGTATATATATATATATGTGTATGTATATATATATATATATGTATATATATATATATATATATATGTATATATATATATATATATATGTATATATATATATATATATATGTGTATGTGTATGTATATATGTGTATGTGTATGTATATATGTGTATGTATATATGTATATATGTGTATGTATATATGTATATATGTGTATGTATATATGTATATATGTGTATGTATGTATGTATATATGTGTTTGTGTGCGCGCCCGCGCGCATGTTATTTTTTATTTTGAGAATTATATATTGTTAAAATGCAACTCGGCAAGAAAGATATTTTCATTCCAAGAAACGCCCTGAAATCAATGATAGAAACCCTACCGCCCGCTTTCCCCGAGAAGACAATTGCTTTCTCAAATGCGCAATTATTGTGTAATCTTGTACGTGTTGTCTTTTGCCTCTGACTCCCATCGATGGAAACAAAATGTTAGCATACATCATTTATCCACACAAGATTTGCATTTGAAATATTTGCTTTTCCACATGGACTTCAAAATAGAACGAAATTGTACGCAATGTGAATGATTCCTGATGCCATGAGCGTTTTTTTTTTTTTTTTTTTTTTGGGTGCTGTTTTGGGAGATGGGCGGTGGTTGGTTGCAATTGTGCAAACGACCGCTGGGTGTCGTCATTGCGCTATATTTCGGCTGCTTTGTTTAGTCAAGCACTGTGGGTGATCCATCTTACTCATTTCTACATTTGCTCCTTTTAAGGTCAATCATCCAGCGTACTTTTAAGATGGCAGCCCCCAAAGGTGAATATGTCATGTTCATTATAATATTGAAAGACTTTGATTTGCTGATTTGATTTAACACCCCTCTATAGATATTCAGGTCAAGGAGCTGGACAAGCGGGCCTCTGGCCAAGCCTTTGAGGTTATCCTTGGTGAACCTACCCCAGACACTAAAGGCGACTTCCCCTTGGCCCCTCCAAAGAAAAAGGATGTTTCACTGGAGGAAATTCAGAGGAAGCTGGATGCTGCCGAAGAAAGACGCAAGGTAGAAGAAGCGGCTCATTCACATAGTTGTAGTATACTGTTTGCCAAGCAAGTGTCCAACTATGAAGGAAAAACGATTGATTGATTGATTTGATTGATTTTATCCCCTCAAAATATCTTCCATTGTTCTGTTCATATAATCAACTCTGCAGTTAACTATTAGTTTAAAGGACAATGTTCCATCGCAATTATGATTTAAGAAGAACATTGCGATACAATCTTTTTTTCCCAGAACCATGAAGCTGAGGTTTTGAAGCATTTAGCAGAAAAACGTGAACATGAAAAAGAAGTGCAACAGAAAGCTATGGAAGAGAACAACAATTTCAGCAAGATGGCTGAGGAGAAACTCAATCAGAAAATGGAAGCCAACCAAGGGAAACGCACAGCAATGATGGCAGCAATGAATGAAAAATTCAAGGAGAAAGTAAGCGTCATGCTTTGTGTTCAATTGATATTTTACCTCCATGATCAATGTTGTTGTTTTCCCTTGACAGGACAAAAAATTGGAGGAAGTGCGAAAAAATAAGGAAACCAATCAAACCAACGATGCTTCGGAAGACTGAATGACATCACAAGTCTGAACTACATCATGTGAATGAAATGTCATTTTTGTATTTGACTATTCTTTGTGTTGAATTCTTTCTTCTTGTTGATCTTAGCTATTATATCTGTGTGCACTTCCCACTTGAAGTTTTTTTTTTTTTTCCCCCATTTCTTTTCTCAAACCAAAAACATCCTTGCGCTGAAGGGGACAGAATTTAAGCGAAAGAGACATTTAAGCGATGTCTGTACAATGATTTCCAATGGAGAAATAGTGAGCGCTTCCTCGCGTGACGTCATCGACCAAAACATGGAGGGGAGGGGAGGGGAGGGGAGCGGTGTGTGGCCCTAGTCCTCCATTTAAAGTGGCCATTTCTAAAGGCATTCGTTTTTTCATGATTTCTCCAAAATGAATGGAATAAATAGAAAATGATGAGTTTTTTCCAAAAATGACATAAACTGGGCTAGTTAGGGAAAAATGAAGCAGCTTCGCTTTTGTGTCCCTTTCATTTGTGTGGCGACCGATCTCGACACCCTTAGTTGTGCTTGCGTACAGTAGGGATCATAAACCTTAACATTTCTTGTGGTCTTGAAAAAGTCTTAAGTTTAGATTGTTACCGTTTCAATAACAAGGGTAGAAAAAGTAGTTCTGAAGACAACAAAAAGGGTTTCACAAAGATGGGTGTAGTTTGTTTCACCTGAAGATATGTCTTTATTTCGCTGTTAATCTCAAACTGTATTGCTGTGTGAAGCATGTCATCGGATGTTTCATGAATAACAAATGCATTACTTGTGTAAAGTTAATGAGCAATACATCTTCATTGTATGAGTGAATTTTCTGTTAGTTGTACTGTTAAAAAAAGACTGTTGCCACGTAACAAGATTGCATGTAATCCCTGTTAACCTCACACTTTTGAAATATACTATTTTCACCGATATTTTCCTCATTCTCTGTTTAATTTCCCTGGCTTTCAACGCAAGCTTGATCTCTCTCTCTCTCTCTCTCTCTCTCTCTCTCTCTCTCTCTCTCTCTCTCTCTCTCTCTCTCTCCCACCCACCCACCGCCCCCTCCCAGGCTCTTTCTTTCAATTGGCTGGTCCTACTTGAATTGAGTGTCCGTCCCTGTGATTGGTAGAAAGACCTTCGGAAGAGCTGCGCCGCTAAAATTCGAATTTGAACAGGAGTTGTTTTGTACAAGAGGTAAGAGAAGACCAGTCGGTAGAGTCGCCGCTCGCTTCCTTTCAAGCTCTCTTTTTGGACATTTTAATGTACTTGAGCTTTTAGAAATCTACAAGCCACAACACATTAGTGCCAGAATGGATCCTTTTACGGAGGTGAGTAGAACCATTTCACTTCCTTGATATGCTCGTTAGCAAACTAGCAGGGAAGACGAAAGTGTAACATCAGTTACAAAGCGATGATTAGAATTTCTCAATATAAACGATTTGAACAAACGTTGAGGTTTTTGAACAGTTCTCTGTGTGATGAAACCGGTGAGAAAGTCTCGTTTCTTTTCAATTACTGACAGCTCAACGTTTAAAGGGCGTATACGTTACGAAGCGACTCGTTTGTGATTCAAACATTGACTGTCCTTTTCCAAGGCCCATAGATGGTGTGTACAGGTAGTTTTCTCTGTTGAAAGTTGGCGGAAGAGTTATTTGAGCCATTATTTACGAATAAATATTCCCAAAACGTCGTCTGTTTTTGACCAAAGACAGGGATAAGACTGTAGTTCAAAGAAATACATCGAACGTTTATAGCACTCTTTTTGGACACTCAAAAATCGCAAAATATAGTCAGAACGAGTGTGGGGAACACAAAATGTTGACACAAGAGCCAGGCGGCTGGTGTCTCGAGCGTTGGGCTAGCCCCCCAGCAAGTGTTCACCTGCTCGGCCACCAAACCTAGGAGCGAAAGGCAAAGCACTCTGGAAGAAAGACGCTTGGAATTGTACTCCAAGTACTCCCACGCCCATTCACACTGGTGGTGGGAAGGTTCACAGCAGCCAGCCCTGAGGCAGGCAGGCAGGCAGGCTGCCAGAGGCGTGGCCCGGGGGGGCGGTCGGTCGGCTGGCTGGCTGGCTGGCTGGCTGGCAGACTGGCAGGCAGTGTGCCCCTCCGACCACCACCAAACATTCGGCCGGCTGCGTTCACATGCTGTCCTTTGCAAACTCACTTCGAGGCGTTGGACCGAAACGTTTGACTTTGTGTGCAATACAAGAAGAAAGGCTCAGGTGTATGTTACCAACATATGATATTGAATTTTATCGTGGAAAAAGAATAAACAACCCATGTCAACTGTTTGATACTTTCACATGTCAGTCGTATTGAAGTTGTTTTAGCATGGCCTTCTTGGAAAATGTCAAGAAACGGTTCCATGTCGACCATCCCGTCAGAAACTCTTGGAGCGGACACGGGCTCGAAGAGAGAACCTCCAGAAGAAGATGGCGGCCAGACCAAATGCAGCAGAGCGACAGCTCGTCAAAAGACCCAGGGAGCCTCTGACTGATACAAACGGTGTGATGATTAAGACGGTGATTGAGGAAGGTATGTCTGATTTTCATCGACGAACCACTTGGATGAAGACTTCACATCTTCTTTACTTCACATCTTTATGTTTTCGTTCCTCCCAGTGACTCCGACATCCTTGAAACCTTCTCCGTCCAAGCGCAGATGCTCAACGGAAAATACCGAGCCGGTCGAGGCAGAAAAGAGTCAAACGCAACCTCCGGCTCCTGTTCAGCCAGATCCCCTAACAGACAAGAAGCCCCCTGTTGTCCCTGTAAGCGTCCCACCGACATCTTGGACCGGGGAAGCCCGACCGCCCGCTCAGCGGGTAGAGTTGAAAATGCTTCTGCCAGCATCAGAGAAGATCGCTGCGGCTGCGCCTTCCAAAATGCAAACGTCCGGGGTTGTTGACGTGGCTCCGGTTGCAATGAAGAGCGTCGAAGACCCTGTGGAAGGTTCACCTGCCGCTGCCGCCAACACCACCGATGTGAAGTCGCGTCTACAGAGGCTTGCCCAACAGAGGAAATGCTGGGATGGCATCGGTAAGCTGCTTTTTACTTTGAACTAGGACTCCAAGTGTAAGGTGCTACAATTCTTGCATTCCATGAAAAATATCAGTTCTTTAGGTACTACATGTGAAATATGGGAATCATATCAATCTCTATAGTCAGCAAGGATATTGCATATTTTCCAAAATGGGCGTCAGCCAGCCAGCCGGCCCTCGTATGTGTTGTTCTGTCTCGAAAGCAAAAGCAATAATGGTGAGGAGAGTGTTTCGAAAAGCGAGACCGGCTCCCGCTCGGCTCGGCTCGGCTCGGCTCCCGCTCGCTAGTGCTGCGTGATGCGCTGTATCGTTATCCGATGCTAATGGCCAACGCTTCTTGGGGCTGTCTGTTGTTCTTGTATCAACATGGAAGTGTGATCATGCTCAATGTTAACATTGAAATTGGGATGCTCGCTTTTCAGATTGCCATTGCCTAACCGCTCGGTGTGTTTCGCTCTTGTAGACGAGAGTGCGGAAGACTCCACGCCTCCGCGTCTGTTGAGAGAAAATGTCGCGACAAGTTCCGGCCCCGCCGCCGTGCCCTCGGAAACGTCAGTCGGGCGGAGAGGAAAACTGGCCGTCCTTGCTGCCACCATTGGAACTTGGGAAGACGACTTAAGCCATGTCAGCCTTTCAAAAGAGAAAAAGTCTGTTGCAGCTTTTACTCCCAAGTCAGCCTGCAGGAATGCGCATTTGTCTGCCTCCACGTATTCATCAAATGAGCCAAGGCCCCAGAAAGCCTTCATCCAGGCGGCGGCCGCGCCGCTCGAGTCCCGCGAGAAGACTGAAAGTCCCGCGACCGTAGCGACGCCTCATTCGGTAACGAGGCCTCGGAAAGCAGCGGAGTCGCCGTCGAGCTCTCTGAAAAGCGCTGCCGTTGCCAATGTTTTCACACCACAGCTCTCTGCCAAAGCAACTTTTGCAAAGAACACCGCCGCGGCTAGTCCCGGTAAGCTATAATGCTAGTGCATTTTTTCTGACAGATATTTGAATTCAATTGACCATTTTCTTCAGTGCACTATCCACCATGTACAATCACATTTACAAAAGTCCATCACAGAATCAACAGCCTCAAATAATCTCACCTTAACTGTGTCCTTTGAGTCATTCGTTGTAATGCTAATCGACTCCCGATAGGACGTTGCAGTCCAGACAGATCTACAGCCAAGCGCTTCTATTCATGCTTAAAGAGAAGTTGTGGTTCAGCCCAACACCTGACGTTTTTCTCCTCTAGGGCCGAAAGGCGTCCAGGTCAAGTCCTTCCTGGACCGATTTGGCGAGCGATGCCAGGAGCGTACAAACTCGCCGACGGAGCGAAGCACCCAGCCGGCCACACCAAACAGTAGACTTGTGCAAAACAGGTTCATGGCTGCCCAAGCGGCACAAACGACCACAGCTGATCTCGCCCACAAACAAAAACTGGTAGGTACCTACGGACGGACGGACGCTAGTGCTGACATTTACCCTTCTCGTCTATCTACTAAAGACGATGACTTCTCTTTTTAGGAGCGCGAGTCTGAACTGGCTCAGATTCGGAGTCGGCCCCAGGGCAATAATTTGTGGAAAAGCAGAGATGCTGGCTCAGAAAGCAAGAAAAGAACAGACCTCAAGGTTGCTATACCACAGTGTTTGCATGAATAGTATATCCAAATTGGATGGATACGGTGGACACACACACACAAGTTGCCTCAATGTTTTGTGTCATTTGTTCAAGTTACCTATGGCATCGCCACCTAATTAAGTGGTGGCCAACTGTGGATTGATGTCTGCACATACTACATCCACAGTTTCTTGTCTGTTTTGTGTTGGTCTGATAAATCTCTTTTTTTTTTTTCTTTTTTTTTAGGAAAGTCTTGACAAATGTGTGGATGGCAACATGGCCTTGTTTGAGCAAAAAGATGAGCCCAAAGCACCTTTTCCTGAAGCTACAAAAAGCCCTGAAAAAGGCGCAACTCTAGGTATTTTGACGTACCCGTTTACTGTAATTGACCACTAGCCAGTGTTGGGAAAGTTTATTTTCTAGGTCAAAGTTCCGATTTTTAAATGAACCTGTTCAGTTCATAATCATTTTCTTTTAATTGTTCCAAAAATGGATGAAAATGTACACTTCTTTTCTTACCCACTGGCATTGAGGCAGTTAGGGCACTTTTTTTTTTTTCTCTCTCCCCCCTTCCCACACCTTTTCCAGTATCCAGGTGCTGCGACAATCGCAATACATAAGGAAATTGTGCATTGTGTTCAGTTCATTTCCATTTTGCCGATTTAATATGGGTGTGTTCAACGTGATCGACAGGCAGCGGCTTCTTCAATTGTCCCCCGGCATCCGCGTCGAGTCCGATGAGACATGAGGACAAAATGGCCGACGCGTCAAAAGATGAAGAGAACGCCGAAGACGGGGAAATCGAATTGTGTGTCGACGGTTCCGTCGACTCTGCCGTTATCGACGATCTGTTCCAAGGAGTTTTGGAGGAGCAGGATCAAGAGGCGGAGGATGCCTTGAACATCTCTTCCATGTCCCTTCTCACACCACTGGCAGAGACCGTGGCTGCTGCCGTGGTCAAGAGTCCGGAGACAATGATGGTATGATGCGTGCGGATGGAGTCGCAATACAACTCCATCTGTTTTTTTTTTTAATAGAACTAATCCTTCCTGCGACTCTCATTGTTGCCTGCCCCTTCCCAAAATAATGATGTCGTATTATCCTACATACGTATATCATGAGGCATTCCCTTCTCTTTTTTCGCAGACATCAACTCCAGCGGGTTCATTCATCATGAACAATAGCAGTCTAGATGAAGCCTGCCAACCTCCGTTCCAGAGAGCAAGTATAAGGAGTGCCACTTCTGACAGTATCCATGTCACAGATGACCATCCCAAATTACCATACAGGTAAGGCACTCTTGATGACATTCCGGAACGTCGTGCCGTAAATGACGTTGCTCAGCAGCCTGACCGTAGAGAACAAGTGAGCATTCTGCTTTATTTGCGACGTCTTTTCTACCCATCCAAACTTTGTCTTCTGCGAAACCTGGATTTCCCCAGCTACTCTGCGGGGGACTTCCTGAGCTAGCAGGGGGACATAAGCCATAAGCCCAGTTCAACACTGACAAAGAGGGCTTTGCTTGGCTGGCGGGGACAGTTACTTTTCCATTTTCGGCTCAAAAGTGGAAATTCACTCCACATGCGCAGGAAATAAGAAGATTGCTCAAATTAAGACCAGTGTGTCTATTTCTGCTCGACCCTCCCAATCTTATTCTATTCACTAAACTGTAGGCCGGCCCTAATCCGTATACGTCTGCGTCAGTGTTGACGCTTATAGGTCCACTCGAGTCAAGGAGTCGGAGAAAGCCAACGCTAAGGGGAAGACGGCGAAAAAAGAGCTTTCCCACAGAGCAGAGGAACTGGGAGGCTCCAGCTTGTCTAGCGTCAAACAAAAGTTGAAGGTTTGAAATAGCCTGCCTGTGTCAATTTGCCAAGCAAGCGGTGTGCTGCACGTGACTCCACCCGTTGTCTCACCATTTGTCTAGATTCTCACAAATGAGATGAACCTGCAGCAAACAGTCATCCACCAGGCCAGCCAGGCTCTCAACTGTTGCACAGATGAAGAACACGGGAAAGGCTCTCAGGTGGAGGCTGAAGCAGAGAGGCTGTTGCTGGTCGCAAGTGAGTGCAGTGCACAGTGTTTCCACGTTGGGAAAAGTGGCTCCTTCTTCAATTGTGCAAATATGAACAGACGCCGTCGTTGGATCTACACGATAGAAGGCTTTAGTCCTGATATACGTAGATCGATATACATATACATAGATATACATATAGATGTATGTTTTTTCTCTTCTTCGCCCTAGCTGAAAAGAGAGAGGCACTCAAGACAGAGCTGCAGCAGCTGAAGGGCGAGAAAAGAACCCCAGTGGCCTCTAAAGCCACCGGCATCTCCGCCTCCAAGGGCTCCGTCTGTCTCCAGGACTTGCGCTTGCCTCTTAAGGCAGACTTTGTTTGTTCTTCTGCCAACAAGCCAGGTAGACAGAATGTGAAGTCACTGGGCAGGCAAATGATCATCATCATCATCATCACCACAGACGGACAGCTCTTTTTGACCTCGTGCCCTTTTGTCTCAGAATCAACGAAACATTCTTTCTTCATCCTGATTCGGGCCGGAGCTGAAAACACAGTGGCCACTCCCCTGGCAAGCACGCACTGTGGGCTCACTGGGGACACCCTAACCTTCCCCACAAAGTTGACCTTGTAAGACACACAGTCTGTCTTCGTGTGAAAAATGAGAGCAGCATGGAACTGATTGTTCCTATTTTTTTTTTTTCTGGGCTTTCAGATCTGATGTCTCCAGTGAGTTTGCCATTGATATCCAAGTGTATTGTCTGGTGAGTATTTCAAAAGTGCTTTTTTGACACGGTGGGGGGGGACATTACGCGTCACCCAAGCAAAGGGAGTCTCCTGTCCGCAATATCAAGGCTTTGTCAAACTAAAAGAGCAACGTCCGCAGCGAGGCACGCCGCCCCGCGCTCTCGGCGTGTATTCAACCGCCGTTGGTCATAAAGTGGCGAGCCAGATTCCACTATGATATGAAAAGTTGTCCTCAATCAAACGGCCCGTTTTCCCAATGCCTTTTGCTCGTACCAACCGAGCGTTCTTGAACATTTTCCATCCTCAGATTCAAAAGTGTGAAATGAGCAGTGACAAGAAGAAGAAAGCCAGCAAGTCCAAGGTATGAGGGGCATGTCAGATGAGACCTTCTGCTTATTCCATGTGCTCTCAAGATGTGGATGATTCATTGACCTATTTAGGACACGGCATACAAGTGTTGTTTTTGTTCCATGAAATGATCTGCATTCCTTTTCAGGCCATCACTCCAAAGAGATTTCTTGCTATCACGGTAAGGCTTTGAAAGTATTCCCTTCTTTGTGGAGATTGATGTAGTATCTGTTCGTAGTTAGGACGTCGCTTGATATCGTGTAATGCGGTGGCTAGCTACGCAAACCTACATTCAAGATTGGGGAATTTGACTTCTCTGCCAGTGGAAGAATTGACTGGCATCTCATGGGGAAAATGCAGTCTGACCTTACACAACACTGCGTTTGCCGGTGCGAAGGAATTACTCAGCGAATTACTCTCTGCGTCTCCATGAATGCCTTGCCGTTTTGTTGCACCGTGCATTTTTCTTTTCTCATCCTTTTGTCATGTTTATCTTTGTTTTTCAGAAAAGCAGCCAGACACCAGGTACGTATGTCCAAAATGACCACATCCCTCAGCATGAGAATGACCATTTGACGCTACGCTAACTGTATGGTAACCTCAGAGCTCAAAGGACGTTCATCACTTTGACTAAATATGCTAGATGTATTGATATTTTTCACAAATGTTCCAATCCTTTCTTGAACTTGTGTACTTTCAATGATGTTGGAAACGTTCTTCACATTTCTTCAAGTTCTTGCAAGTCCAGGCGGCCCGAGCGCTGTTCGTACCAGTAACTTTGTCCTGGTTGGACATCACAAGCTCACTCTTTCTTCAATTGGGGAGAACAAGTTTCATTTGGAGAAGGTCATTTTTGATTATTACTCTTTTAGTCTGATACAGACTTGAACTCCGATGTTTGCCAATTCTTTCCAAAATGTAACTTTCCAAAAGAGCACGCTTTTCCATTTGTCTACGGCAAAATGATAGGGGGAGGGGAAAAAAAGTACAAAGCACAAAGTGTTCGATGTTTTCACAGGTTGAAATGGGGTGGAAATGTGCATAGATAAGAATAATGGCCTGGTCTTTTGTAGTGAGTCCATCCATTCGTACACTTGTCATTGTATTTCTTTGCTTTTGACAAAAGGTCCCATTCTTGTGTCCTCTGGAGGGCCACGTCTACCTCAGGATGTTGTGCCAAGTCAACTCAAAGGTGGAAGAACGAGGTTTTCTGGTGAGTATAATCAATGTGGGATGGGATGGGGGGGGTCAAGCGTTCAAATTCTGTCTTTCAAATATGGGTGGGTGTCCCCAAAGTGACCCGCATGAACAGAAGTAAAAGAAGACGTTTCTGGCAATGTCGTGTTTCATTTGGCCTCGCCACAGACTTCTTTTTATTACGTATCTCATCAATATTGGGGGGGATGAGGCTGGCTGGCTGGCCGGCTGGCTGGCCGGCCGGCCAGAGGGCGCGCTGTTCGATTCCCGCTCTGCCCGAGTCATTGATACAGTAATGGGGTTGTGGACTATTTCCTGCCAATGGTGCTCATGTTTCTACGACCGAATGCTTCCTTCCTCCAGACTATGTTTGAAGACGTCAGCGGCTTTGGAGCCTGGCGTCGGAGATGGTGCGTCTTATCGGGATATTGTATCTCCTACTGGACTTACCCCGATGATGAAAAGCGAAAGGTAAAACTCTTACTCAGAGGGTTCATCTTTGCGACAGTTCAAGCGCAGTGCACATTTTGGAATGGGCTGAAAACAGGTGACAATTATGGACACACTTTTTGTGCCAAAACATCGACACAAGAGTAAAAAAAAGATATCATTGGGCAGGACTTGACATAAAATGGCCTGCCTTACTCTTCATTGTGATTAAAAAGAAATAAAGTCAGGTGTGTGCATGTGCATAATCTGCCGTAAGAAAACAAAAAATCAGTACGTCCTGTTCGGTCACCGCTCGGGAGCCACACAACACTTGTCGAACAATTTCTTTTTTTGTGGTGTGCGCTTTCTCAGAATCCCATTGGCCGCATCAACCTCGCCAAGTGCATCAGTAACAGGGTGGAAGCGGCCAAGCGAGAATTTTGCGCCAGGCCCAACACATTGGAGCTCGTCACAGTTCGAGCGCAGAGAGAGGACGACAAAGAGACGCTCGTCAGTCAATGCAGCAACTCCATGTGTGTTACCAAGTAAGTACCAACGTACCAACGTTTAGTATGTCCCAGTGGTGACGCATAGATTGGCCAGTTGTTGTTGCATTTTGTTGTTGAGGAATTCCATTGTTATCAAACGGCTGGTGCGCAGTGGGTGCCCATATTTAGAGTTAGGAGACGTTTGTTGCCAAGAAATGAACAAAGGTACGCAAAGCCAGACGTTGCAAACCACACGACTTGCTTTGTGCGGGCGCTCCATTCCTCAACATAAAACCGTATGTGCTAGACCAGGGGTGGCCAACCAGTCAGAGACTAAGAGCCACATTTTTTTACTGTGTACCGCAAAGAGCCGCATGAAACCCGGCAAGGAGCCGCATGCGGCTCGCGAGCCGAACGTAAAGGAGCCGCATGAAACCCGGCTCGCGAGCCGCATGCCGCGGGTTGGCCACCCCTGTGCTAGACATACTTTGTAGACATGTAGACCATCATCAGTGGGATGTGATTCAAGGCACATGTTGTTTACATGGACTGAGCGCATGCAAATTGCTTTCTTATGCAGAAACTGGCTGAGCGCAGACACAAAGGATGAGAGGAGTTTGTGGCTGCACAAGCTGAACCAGATTTTGGTGGACTTGCGCCTGTGGCAACCAGGTGGCTCTTCCAAACCTCTCTAAACCCAAAACACAAGCTCTCGCTCTGTAAGTTTTAGCAATACGCCATTACTAAGTGCAATACATATTGTTTGGAGGCTTATGCGTAAATATCAAGTCATCAACATGAGAAGCCAGCATATTTACCTGTAAAAAAATCATTACCATGGCTGCACCAAATTAATATCATTACTGGTAATCATCAAACTATTGATCAGAGATGGCTTTGTGTCGCTTCATTTCTTTTTTTAAGCTTTTTTTTTCCCTAGCACATCAGGTTGTTGTTGTTTTTTCGGGTTTTTTGCGATTATTATCATTTTAAGCTGCACTCTGAATATTTCGAATGACACCTGCAGCTGGAAAATGAAATGGGATTTGAACATTCCTTTATTTGTGGGCAAGGTTTTCCTCTTTTCTTTAGCCTTCTGCCTCTGAAGGCGTCGCTTGTGACATGTGGAATCCTTAATGGCAATCGAATCGCTTCTGTTGGCGACTCTGAGACAACGCGCGGGATCTCACAGCCGCTGAAATCCCCAACCGTTTGCAGTATGAAACTTTGCCATTGTGAACAGCCAGTGTTAATCTGCTATTTCTAAGATGTCCAAATAAAAGGGCTTTTTTTAAACAAAGAGTGCAGTTTTGAGACCTAGAAAAGCTTGTGCGATAGCATTTTTACCATGCGCTGTCTTCCCAGCAAAAAAATCTGTGTTGCTGAACCTAACCCTTAAACTATTATTATATATGACATGTTATTCTTATACTATTATTATAATAATTATTGTTGTTCTTATGAAAACCTGATGTGGTTACAGAGAAATGAAGGTAAATTTGGAACCGGCGGCACAAAAAAATGATGTAGAAAATTTGACTTGCATTTTGTTTCAAAACAAACCAATGTGTAATGAGAAGAAATGAAAGTTGAGCACATTTGTTATTTAGCAAACTGGTGGATCTTTGCATTCCTAAATAAGCCGGGAGTCGCATTCATTTTCAAAAAGCTTGGTTGACCCCCTGAATTGGGTTATTTGGGAATCATGCGACGGACACTTTAGAGGTCATAGAAAAATGAAAGCAAGCCATACATTTGAAATATTTGACATTACTACACTAATAAGATTGCAACATTTTGTCCAGGCTTTATGGCAATATATCAACAATGTTATTCGTTGCTTTGTAAAATGGTGATTTGGTTCATTTCTGACTTTTGAGATACGCCATGTCCTTTCACCAGAATTGGTGGAGACGAACTCATACGTGGATATTTTTGCCGCTTGCTGAACTCTGATTCAGGCAACAACTGCATGCACCATTACAAGTTTGGACTAAGAAATACATTGCAATAACAAATACTGAAGCCATCATTTAGGAATGATTGTTGAGCAATTGAACAGTATGCATGATTCATTTGCCGAAATAATTACCTTGTGCTAATGTTCTTGACAAAAACATACGGAAATTCCAACTCTAAGTCCATTTCTATAGTTTGGATGGTCTTTCTGCCAAGTTGTACTCCGATTGAAATATTTCTTTGTGTTTATTTCACTATTCTTTGTTCAGTTCTGTGCACAGTTGTACTTGTTTGCGATGTTTGTTTTCAAAATGCAATACAAATAGAGTTGAATAAAATCTAAAGGTGACAACAATTGGAGCGCAACTGACGTGATTCTTGCTCCATAATTCCACTGCTATACTTTGTTACTTTTGCTACCACAAAAGAAGAACAATAGTGACATTCTGAGTTGTGTCCAAATAATCAGGATTCTTGAAAGTTGAGTGCGTGCGTGCGAGCGAGGGAGGGAGGTAGGGTGGAGATTTTCTTTTTTTTTCTCTCTCTCTCTCTCAATTGGGTCCAATTATATCACGCCGTCCCCCATCTTCGATGTGACACAAGGAAACCCATGCCCGGTTCGGCTCGATCGCAGTAGCGCCAGCATCAACTCAGCAAACGTAAATTCTACTCCTGGGAATCTTTGAAAGAACAAGGTAAAGACTTTGACACCGGAACCAATGTTCTTATATGCATCTGTTTCGTTCACCTTTTGACAGCGTGTTCAGATAAAAAAAAAAAAAAGAATACTACGATGACTTTTAGTGTGAGCAATACTCAACTGAGTATTTTCTTGGCGATTGACAATTGGAACTTGCTGTTGTCGCATGAGTAACGCCTATTCTGTTCTTTCATTTTCACCTGTCTGTCTGTCTGTCTGTCTGTCTGTCGCGCGGGCGCACGTTACATCACCAAGTGGTTGATTTGACGCCCAAAGCAATTAGACCCCATTTTGCTCCGCCGTCATGTTACTCATTTGTAAGCGTTTTTTCCCCTCAGCCAAGGCGAATGAGAAAAAAAGCAAAGCGGGGGGGGCTGCTGCTGCGCATAGCTATCGAAGCAAGTATTGGAGTAAATACTCTCAGTTCCTTCATAAAGCCAAATCAAATGGCACTGGCACGTTCCAACTTGTTTGGGGAGACAGACTGCTGTCAGTGTTGGCGCAAGTGTCTCTCTCAAAGGACTGATCAAATTGCTCCAGTGGTTCTGAAGTGAGAGTTCCTCCTCACATTCAAGTTGAAATGGCAGCTTTTTATGGTCAACAAATCCATTGCTCGATTGACACAGCTCATTTGATTGTTCATTTCTTTCCAAAGAATACGACAATGCCTAAGAGTTCAAAGCAAGGAGAGGAAACGGAAGCGATTTTCATTTCCAAACCAATTGTGTTCGATTTGAACAATCATCAATATGTGTGAGGAAGATGCTCTGAGGCTCTTGCTGCAGGTTTGTCCCTTTTGGACAAGTGCCAGTCAGTCTGATGTTTGAGCACAACAATGAATGAGCTCCATTGGAAGTGACAGGGGGCGGGCGGACGGACGGACGGACGGACGGACGGACATGCAGACGGCAAATACGTATAAACAACCAGAGGAAAACTACCAGTCACCTCAGGATAACTTGCAGCCTTCAGCAAGCATTCTAAATATTTGCTTTAATATTGAGTTGGAGGCCATCACTAGTTCATCCACTTGGACAGGTTTTGTTATTGATTGCGTTTTGTCCTCTTGATTGCGAGGTGATTCCTTGCCTTGGCTCTTTCTCCGTCCTTCCTTCCTTCGTGCCTGCCTCCCATCCATTTTGAAACGGCTTTGCTCAAACCCTTTTCAGAGAACGCCTTGCAGCCACCGATATTCTCGGCTTGAAAATATTGCTTTGCTTTTGAAGTTTTTGATTACGTCTCTGTATGGATTACAGTCTATCCGAAAGGAACGAAAACTCAACTCTGCCATTTTGTGTCTAGTCAAAATATCGGGCTTAATATGGCGGCTTGTTAAGGTCACTTACTTACCTGATGATGAACTGTAGTGTCTTTTTTGATTGCCTTTGAAAGTCAGTACGGTGATTTTGCCGGTATTTGGCTCTTGGCTGGTACTGCACCTTTTGTCTTTGTACATTTGTTCCTTTCCGCAGATCCGAGATGTGCGGAATCTGGGCAATGTTCGGCAGCGACGAGAGCCTGTCAACTCAGTGCGCCGACGCCGTGAAAATAGCCCACCGAGGCCCAGACGCCTTCCGCTTTGAGAATATCAACGGGCACGCCAACTGCTGCTTTGGCTTCCATCGGCTGGCCATTTTGGATCAGCTGCATGGCATGCAACCTTTGCACGTCAACAAACTGCCCTTTTTGTGGCTGTGCTACAATGGCGAGATTTACAACCACCTCACAGTAAGACCGTAGCAGCCGTTTGCCGTTTTTTTCCTTCTGTTTGGAGCAGGCCCGTGCCCGGCCGGCCGGGTCTTACGTAAACAGCAGTTGGGAGCACAACAATGAAGTTCAAGTGCTGGCTGAGCCTGCAGTACTGACTTATGTAATTGTCATTCGATGCTTTCATTGTGTTGTTCACACAAATCACTTTTCTTGTGTTTAGAAAGAAATGGCGTATTTTCCGCACCGTAAAGCGCTTCGGGAGGCGCAGACGTGACAAGTTGCTTATCGTCGTGGTCGGTCACGTCGCTCTTGGGCAATGATCCGGAAAGCTTGAATTGTGCCTCGTAAGCACGTCTTTTTGTCCGTACCGTTCTCGAGGCTCCGCGAGGCTGTTTGCATCTTTGCTTTTTGAGAAAATGAAAGAATGCTCATAAAAATGAAAACCCTACAGCCTGCATGTGTTTACAATGTGGGAGGAAGCTGGCATCCGCAGAGGATAACCAGAAAACTCTTTCATGTCAATTCCACAGTGGAAAGCCTCAGGCAAGATTGTTTGACACGCATTCCTTAAGGAATGTGGTCATGCATGTTAAACCGTTGTTGGTTGGTATCCTTCAATTTAAGAGAAAAAACCCCAACAGAATGGCCCCTGAAATAACGGACAACATGGAATTTGCAGACATGCGTTCAAAAAGGCCTCATTACTCAAGTTTGAAAATGCATTTGTTGACTCCAAAATGTGAAGTTAAGGGTGTCATCATTTGGGTCAAATTAAGAGCAAGAAATACAGCCTTTGTGCAGCTCAAGTGCCCCCCCGCATGGCCGCCCGCCCAACCAGCCTGTCACGTCTTTTGTCAGTCACCAACATACGTATGCAAGCATGATGCATTCTAGCTCATTCTATATTCCGTTGAACTTGAGACGAGTAGACCCCCTGAGGCGTTGTCAGTGTTTGTTGTGAGCTTCAAGTTATGCCCGAGGAAAAGAAAGAAAAAAAAGAATATCATTGTGTAAGATTTGAGTCACTTTCCCATTGAGACAGGTGTGGCTCATATTTCATTGCTGCAATCGATAGCCTGTTGCTAAGGCGTACTTGCATTCTACACCTACTGCTGAAACGAAAGGATTGCTCCTGATCGCCTGTCATCTTGTCCCTCTACTCACTGGAATCTCAGTATATTTTCCTGTTTGGCCACTTGATGGCGCCATAATGCAAATGAAGCACCTTGAAAGCCACGCGAGGCAAACCAATTGGTTGGAAAGCCTCGGTGATTGCAAGGCTTTCTTTTGCTATCATTCAAGTCAAATACTATCATCAGGGATAAGTCTCAAAGGGTTCTGAGCCACTTGATCAACTATATGTTCTACTTTCTTCCTCAACTCTTCTTTCAGCTGAAGAAGCAATTTGAGTTTGAGTGCCAGACACAAGTGGACGGCGAGGTTCTGCTGCACTTGTACGAGCGCTTCGGCATTCAGAAGGCCGTGTCTCTCCTGGACGGCACCTTTGCTTTCGTTCTGTTGGACACGAGCCAGAGAAAAGTGTGCCTGGGAAGGGACACGTACGGCGTGCGCCCCTTGTTTCGACTTCTGACCGACGACGGAACGCTCGGAGTCAGCTCCGAGGCCAAAGGTAACGGCCCGAGTGCACCGGGAGTTAGTTATGCGTGCAAACTTGTTGGTTTTTCTCGCAGGCCTTACGGATGTGGTCCGCGCCACGGACACGGCTGCCAAAGTCAGCCCCTTTCTGCCGGGTCATTTTGAAGTCTTTCATTTGAGCCTCAACGGAAAGGTGACATCGATTGAGCTGGAGCAGTTCCACGAATGCACCAAGGAGCCAGCTCACGCCATCTATGACACCGTGGGGAAACTGGCAGCAGGTAGCCGCCACCCCACCACCGGCCTTCAGCGTCACCTTGCAAAAAGTCATCGCTGCCGTGTCTTAGGTTTTGACGACGACACGGTCAAGGACAACGTCAGAAGGTTGTTTGAGAACGCCGTACGGAAACGGCTCATGGGCACCAGGAAGATTGGTTGTCTTCTCTCGGGTAATGGCTCAAATGTCTTGTTCTATTCATGGGATCTCAGCAAAGAATGGAGTTCATTTTCTGTGCTTCAGGGGGTCTGGATTCCAGTTTGGTTGCCGCTACCTTGGTGAAGCTGGCAAAACAAGTGGGACTCGAGTATCCCATTCAAACCTTTTCAATTGGGTCGGAAGACAGCCCGGACATCTTGGCGGCCCGTAAGGTCAGCCGGCGCACAGGGAGATGGCAATTGCAAGAATGTTTCTTTATTTGGACACTGTCTTTGAGTCCAAAGTGTGATTTGATTTCCCCCCCCCCCCCCCCCCCCAAGGTCGCAGCTTACATCGGCAGCGAACACCACGAGGTGAACTTCACTGCCGAAGAAGGCATTCAGGTTGTAGAGCAAGTGATTGTAAGCCTTGAGACCTATGACATCACCACTGTTCGAGCCTCTGTCGGTGAGTGAAAAGTGAAGCATGATTGAGGAAATGTCAGCCCATGCTTTTGCTTTCTCTCTGATTCATTGGTTGTCAATCCAGATCAAGTTGCTAATACTGGAGGCACATCCATCCGTTTTCGAGCAAAAGACAGAATACATAGAAACGTGGTCATGTTCCAAAAGTGAGCAGAGTGACAGTTGGAGCGGCTCTTTACGTCCCACGTAGGACAGAGAAATGACGTTGTCATATTACAAAGAAAAGGTTCAAACGGGTCGACAGAGAAATGGCGTTGTCAGATTACAACGAAAAGGTTTAAACGGGTTGACGTCCTTCAGCGGTGTCTTTCGTGTTAGTAGATAACGAATAGAAATGTCGCAACTCTGGAGAATTGAAAATGTTTCTTACACTGGCCTTGTTTGGTCCCTGTAGGAATGTACTTGGTGTCTAAATACATTGGTGAGAAGACCGATAGTGTGGTGATCTTCTCTGGGGAAGGCTCCGATGAGCTCACGCAAGGCTACATTTACTTCCACAAGGCAAGTGCTCTTGCTTTTAAACGCAGTGGTGTTTTAAACGTATAAGATTAGTTTGACCATATACTGTTATGGAAAAACATCAGGAATATATTGGAGCTTTGAAGATACTGATATCGGTAATCTTGAATCCAATTGAATCGAGTACTTCTTGTGTAGGCTCCCAGCGCCAAAGCAGGAGCGGAAGAGAGCGTCCGCCTGCTGAAAGAACTCTACCTGTTTGACAATCTGCGAGCGGATCGCACCACGTCTGCGCACGGGTAACCTTTTGCCCGCTCGCGGGTGCTTGCCCGTGTCTTTCTGGCTTCCGTTCATTCGCGTGCTTTCAGTTTGGAGCTCCGAGTGCCTTTCCTGGACCACAGACTGACGGCGTATTACCTATCCCTGCCTGAGGAAATGAGAAATCCCAGGGTTGGTCTGGTTAAAAAAAAATACAAATAAATGACAACTATTGACTGGCTCAGCTATGCGATACCTTGTCTGCAGCACGGAATGGAGAAGTACCTTCTGCGGGACTCCTTCAGAGGTGTGAAATTGATCCCCGATGAGATTCTGTGGAGGAGGAAAGAAGCCTTCAGTGATGGTGTGATGTCCGTTAAGAAGTCCTGGTATATCTTTCTTGAGGAATGCCTTGAGTCTATGGTATGTGCACATTTGAAAGATAAAAACGTGTGAGGAGCGTGCAATAGGCCGAGAAAATGCGTGCCCAATTGCAGTATTTCTTCACTTGAAATGATTGTTTCCTGGTCTCTGGACAGGTGAGCGACGGCGAGATGGCCAACGCTCCCAAGCTCTTCCCTCACAACACTCCCCGCACCAAAGAGGCCTTCTACTTCAGACAGGTTTTTGAAAAGCACTACCCCGGCCATGCCGAGTTGCTCCCCCATTTCTGGATGCCCCGCTGGATTGATGCCAGTGACCCTTCAGCCCGCACACTGTCCATCTACACCAGTAACGACTAAATAAGTCAAGCAGAAAGGCAAACAGGATTTGAATGGACATTTCAATTCACCTTCCAAAAATTCACAAAGGAAGATCGTCTCATGTTCCAAATTCATGTATTATCGGCAAATGAAGACATTGATATCACTGAGTGGAGCCAAAGCTTCAAACAGCCACTCAATCACATTGTGGATCAATTCTTTCGGACTGCGATTCATACTCTGTTCTTGAGTTTTGCATTACTGCAACCAGCTATGTGCTGCTGCTGCTGCTGCTGCTTAGTTATTCAAGTTTGAAATTGCTTTTGCTCATTCAAATCGTATCTACAGCAGAACCTCCTAAGTCACTACAATTGGCTTTATGATGCACGATTGATGGGCATGGCACCACGCCCCCACAGAGACTCTGCTCCACTATTCCCACAAAAAAAAGGAAATACTTGGTGTCAAGATCTTCCAGATCTGGCCAGCCAACCACATCATTTGAGAGACAAATCACGAGCATTGACTTCTCTTGCTAATCGTCTTGAGTTATTGCTAGCATGTTTCTTAGCATTTGCCTTTTAAAATCAAGTGTCAAATATTCAAACACATCATTTTTTTGAAAACTATTTAGCCATCAATTTGTTGTGTGTATGCAATCATACGAGTGGATCATATATTTGATGTCCAACGTTTCCCAAGTACGCTGGACACGTATAAATGTCTGGAACAGGGGTGTCAAACTCATTTTTTTCGCGGGCCGCATTGTAGTCATAGCTTCTTTCGGAGGGACATTATGACTGTCAACCCAAATAAATGTATGAGCACCTCATATTATATACAGTAAAAGCTACAAAACAAACTGACAACTGAGTCAGATGAGTAAAAACTGGTCAAATATTAAAAAAAAAAAAAGATATTAAAAGTGAAGACAATTTGCAATTCTAATGACACATGAATTTGATGCACAATTTGTCTTCGCGGGCCACATAAAATGATGTGGCGGGCTGTATCTGGCCCCCGGGCCTTGAGTATGACACCTGTGGTCTGGAAGAAGCAAATGGCCACCATTTGAAGTTGCTCCAAAATGAATTTGCATTACTAATTGTGTGAAATGACATTCGGAAGGGGCTTCCTAACCCAAGTCTCATCTGAATACAAGCCTTAACTTGCCATCTATTAGCCATGATGTTTTGCATTTGAATGCATTATATATAGTACGTACACATACATACATACATACACGTACACATATGTATGTATGTATGTTCAGTTTCTGTCTTTACGTTCTCTTTGAGAGTTCCATCCATAACTATGCTTGCTTTTCTTCCATTCGTTCTCAATAAAGTTGGAATGCAACAAATGTTTGCCTGATCCGCCTGGCCGGCCGCCCGCCTAAGCGACACAGGTACGACATTGGCACGACTAAAACATGTAAACAATTGTTTTATTTGACAAACAGTAATGAGCATCTACAAAATCAACACAGAGGTGAGGAATGCCAAGATAAGAAACAGGCAGGAGAGAAGGTGACCCTTTTAGCGGCGCTTGTCATACATCTGTATTGTGCTCCATTGGGAGGAATCTGCACCAGACAATCAACAGAGAGGATTGTCTTAATACAGGCAGGCAGGCAGGCACAAATGCAATATTTGTACTGGCACAATGATGTACCTGGATCTTCTTGGCTTCGTTTTCCCATCAACCCGACAAAAGAGTTGACTTTATGCCCTTAAAAAAAAAAAAAAAAAAAGATCAGCCGCAACAAGAAGGAACGATACATCTCACGTAATCTAAGAGCTTTAAAATGGTCAAACCTGTGCCACTTGAGGACATGAAACTTTCCATAATAATTGGGATTTTTTTTCTTTTTTGTTCTCCAGACTATTCCCTTTTTTCCCTTCTTATAGCAAGTACTTACTTTTGCGTGGAATCTCTGTCTTTGCTTTGGTAGAAAAGGGAAACATTATACATAAGTGTGAGACGGCAAACAGAACTAGAAATCATGTCGTTGAGATTTGTTACCCATTGAGCGCTTCCCCATCAGGCCAATAAACTGATGTGGCCGGGGCTTTCTTGTCTTCCTCCAAAGTATTTCTCTGAAGGGGTCACGAGACATCCAGTTGTCCTGTGGAAAGCAAAGCCGTGGGACAAACTCAGAGTATTATTTGAAAGAAACAGTCCAGCAAAATAGATCATATTGTTCTGTACATGACCGAACTTGTGAATAATAATAATAATAATTGGGGGGATTGCATGCATTTGTTTGATTGAGAGAGGGCGCTCAAATGTCTTGTCATGATTTATTGTTGGCGAATTCTCATTAGCAGAATGGCCTCAGCTTGGCATCGCTCCAATTCACAATGTCAAGCACAAGACGTGCAATTCATTTCAATACGGACAAGCGAGGCTGCAGCGTTAACAATAACCTTTCATCAGGGTAAACGCTTTCCTGTATGCTGTGAGTCTTATCGCTTTTCTTACTTCTTGATTCTTTTTTTTCTCTCTAAACAAAATGATCGTTTGTGTGCACTGCGAACCCGGAAAAAAACCGCAATATTAATTCGTTGTCATTTCTGATGCTTCATTTTCATTTGGGAAATGCGCTCACTTAATTGTTGTTAAGGAGTAAAAACAACGTGGATCTCTTCTGAGTATATATTTGAACATAAAACGCTTTTGTCTAGTGTTACTAAATGTTAAAATTTTCATATCCACACGAGATATATATATATATATATATATATATATATATATATACATACACACACATATATACACACACACAAACGCACACACAGTTTAATTTGGGGGCAATTACAGGTAAGTGCAAAAAGTATGCGGAAAACATTTATTCTGAAGCGAAAATGGACTACCTGTATGTGGTTGTTGTTCGTCCAGTCGTCATCGATTTCTTGAAGGTCGTTCTCCTCGCAAAAAACTTGGCTTATGGCGATGAAAAGCATAAAAAGTGAGAAAAGACGAAAGCTCATGATGTCAAACTCGCTCGGCTGTGTTATTCTGTTCAACGACTGGAACGTAAGTAACTATATGAGTACGGAGGAAAACGGACGGCAGGGAGAGAGAGAGAGAGAGAGAGAGAGAGAGAGAGAGAGAGAGAGAGAGAGAGAGAGAGAGAGAGACGACGCCAATTATGATGACCACCAATGGAAAATGCACTTTTTTAGCTTTTAAATACATTTTATTGTGCGCTTGGAGTCTCCGGGATTGTAGAAAATTTTAATCTTCCCCTCTAGGTGTTGCAGAGATACTTTTATAATCTATTAGGAGGATATTTTTGACGCCGTATCCATTTTTCGATGACCTATTTTTTATCTATGATCTATGACGTCACAGTTTTTGGGGCAGAGCTACTTTTATAATCTAGTTGGGGGATATTTTTGACGCCGTATCCATTTTCTATATGTTCATCTATTACCTGTGTTTCTCTATGACGTCACCGTCTTTGAGCGGCACTAGCAAACAAGCTAACAGGTGTGGCTGGCCAAACAATTTGGCAAATCCGCCATCTTTATTACTCGAAGGTGACACCAAATGTCGGATGATGCCGAAATGGAGAGATCAAAATGTTGGATGCAATTATGCACGCAGCTCCCCGAAGAAGTGCCTGGTCAATTTCATTTTTCAGGTCCTGCTTGTCTGTGCCAATCACTTGAAGGACATTCAGTTCCTACGGAAACGGCGGACACCGGCATCTGATCTTCATATTGTGTGTCTATGATGCCCTCGTTTTCATAGCATTAGCATGAGTCTTTCTGCTGATTTGAGCACTGTGCGCTCTGTTTTCACTTGTGGATGTATTTTCAGTGGTTGTATCCGATGAATTGCATCGAAAGCGTTAAATGCATTCATTCGCTTCTCGCTGACGTTAGCATTAGCTGACTGCTTCGCTCGACTGCAGTGCTGGTGTTCATTAATATTCGAGGGGATTTATTATGTTACGTGTTATGTATGGTTGGATGGACACGTCTGCTGCTGTTGACATGTTTTAACCCAAACGTTTGCGGCGCAGGTAAACGCTACAACCGCTAAAAAAAAACACTACAAAAATAAAAACTACAAATGTGTTCGACGGAAAGGGGGGCGGGGCGGGGCGTGAAGTGTCTCGTTTTTGTATTTCAAGTGACCGCACCAAAAGTGCTTGCTCTGACTGCTCCTCCTCGGGCCCTGCGATACTATGATGACGAGGAATTCCGACAAAAGACTTGCTCTTCCACTTTATACTGAAGGAGTAAAATGTAAAAAAAAAAAAAAAAGCAGGATTTCTAACCATGATATGTCAGTGCCACTGACGATATGTAAACATAGCCACACGGGTTCAGTTGCCACTCGGCAACGGTGCGAATCTGAGTGTAAATTGTCTGTGATTGACAGAAAATCAGTTGATGTTTTAATCTAGGTACCATATGGATAAAGTGGTTTTCAAACATTCTGCTTTTGTAACTGGAAGCAAATTTAGGTCGACCCTCTCAAATGAAAGGTGTAATTGCCACTCATTTGCATCAGAAAAGCATTTTTTAAGAGTAGTGTGTTCAGCATGAATAGGTGGCCACGGCACTATGGAAGTTCAATGTGCGCATAACTCAGTGAGTGTTCAAGTGGCTGGCTTTATTCCATCAACAATGGCTTTGTATTATTTACCGATGTGCTAAGCAAATGTTTAATCTGGGAGGATCTGTACTCACCAATCTGATGATGAATAAAACATGGCATTAACAATGTCATGCTTTCAGTATTTCCCGCTTTGTTTGAAAAAGATGGTTTCGTCAAACTATTTTGGATAGATTCAAGATTCAAGAGTTTTTATTCGCCATGTTTGAGCGTGCCAAACAAGGAATTTGACTTCGGTAAAACACACCCTCTGTTCAACATATAGGTGACTAACAACACTCAGGACATGTGAATAATGGCAAAAACAGTGTAGACAAATTCAAAAGGTGTGAAGAGCAGGATGTTATTGCACAGTAATGCCTCTGTAATGACTTGGAATTGAGAAAAATGAAGAACGTACACCAGACAGCCCGGGAGATGCTTGTGATTAGCACGTCTGATTTGCAACGAAAGGCTCTTTTTGAATCTTGGCCAATGTACGTTATATTATTACCAGGCCACCAGTTGCCGGCCGGCCAGCTGGGGTACGCTGCGTCGAGCTTCGCCCTTGACGCAGTGTTGAAAAAGACGCGTTCCAGCTTCATTGTGTCATTTACCAAGTGCAAATGAACTTTACTTCACATGGTGAGGCTAAATGAATCATGTTGGGCTTAACCGTGTGTTGGCTCTTTGCTCAATTGAATCAGTGTCTGTGCTTTTCCCACTGCGTGCTTTGATTTGATCAATAATGAGGCATTTTATTTCTGTTCCAATAATATCGATCACTCACAGCAAAATGGAATGAAGAAATTGAATCCCTAGATATTTGATTTATGACATCCCAAGGTGCAGGGGCGTCAAATGGAAATGTGTTTTGTTTGGTTCCTGGCTGTCTCGGATCAAATTCCCCCCCTTCTACGGTAGCCTCACTGTACGTACGTATATGATTTCACATCGGAGCAGAAGGCGAGCGAGATTTCCTGACCACAGATGGGAAAATCGACTCCCATTTCCGAGGCTTTCTATCTCACTCTGTCACGCCAAGCGCCGACCTGCATGTCGTTGCTCGCCGCAGCCATAGGCTTCCTCTGCTTGTGACCACTGTAGGTGTGCTCTGGAAACTGATATCTATTCAGACAATAGCATTCAACTAACCTTTACTGACACAAAGCTGTGGTCTTGGCAATGTGATTGCTGGTTAAAGTAGGGGGGGGGGGGGGGGGCGTAGCGTGCTTTAACACTGAGCAAAAAAAGACATTTGACCCCAATCATCGTTCATTGAGCGGAAGAAAAAGCCTGAAAAGATGCATGAACTTTTGAACATTGCTGCCAAGGGTTATGTTAAGTAAATCAGTATGGGGATTGAAAAGACACCTCTATTGAAGTTGCAATGCCCTAAAAGTACAATTTATTCCCTCACAGAATTAGGAGACTTTTATGTGGGCATCCATCCCAATGATAGAGGGCAACGAAAAGCTCCAATTGCACAAATCCGCTTTTGGTTCAGTCATGAAATAACAGCAGCAGCTCCGTTGAAAGAATATCAAAAAGGATTTGCAGCCCCTGCATTGAGTAGACAAGTTTCATTTGGACCTAAGCATCTCTAGGCAATTAGAAATCTTTAAAGGGATCCATCATCTGGCTGGCTGGCTGGCTGTCGTGGTCCCTTTTTCACTCAACATGGAAGAGTTCTTTATTGTCCCCATGGGGCAAGAAAAGGACGGGCAACGTAGGATTGCGTATTGAAGAGAGCCGCGGCCTCCGTTTGAACATAGACAATGAAGCAAATAGGCTGAATCACAAACAATTGAAAGGACAACAAAGTAGCCAGTGGGAGGGCGGCTCAAAGCACCATTCACTTTCACACGCGCGGAACAAATGACCAAGCGCAATGTTTGTCATAGTCTTTGAAAAGATCCAGTGCCTAATCAAACATCACTTGACTTCAGCACCACCCACATCTCTGTGGACCAAAGCGCTTCTTACGTCCGACCGACCGACATCAGCACCGAGGCTGAAAAGAAGCGCACTGCTATCTTTTGTGCCTTGACCAGAGCAGAGCAGATCTCTGTGTATTTTCGGAGATCTCACAAGTACGTCAGTAATGGCCGCGCCGCGCCGCGTCACTCTCTAATGGCTGCGAGAAACATCAAGTACTTTTTAAAAACAGCAGTAATTGAATATAATAACATGTTCTTCTTGTAAAAGCCTCATCGTTGTCACAATCAACCAGAACTTGTTTTGTAATTGAAGAAGCAGACTTGAATATATTAGGACAATGACAGAGTTTTTAGCACTTTTGCTGTCATTTACCACTTGATGCAAATGTTCTCTCCACAAGAGGTTTTTGTGTGTCTGCTGAAAATGCCAGTGCGCATGCTAAGTCAACCAGGTCCAAAATTGTGTGTAAGAGCTTTGGTCCAGATCAGAGCACTAAAAGCGTGACTGGATCTTTGCTGCATGTTACAATCAAAATGGGGACAGTGTATACAACTCTGGGGGGGGAGCAAGATACCAAAAATGGCGGGGTCTTATGCGCTCTTTTGACCATTTGTACTTTTTCGGCAATATTTGGGATGACGTCAGTTGAAGTCGCAAGGCACCATCGCTGTGCTGCATGTCAGCCATGGTAGGGCTGGCTGTAAAATATTGACCCCAGCCAACCAGCGCTAATGAGCCATATAGCCTTGACGCTTGCTTGGTCCAGCACGTCATGCGATTATGTTAAGCATTTTACCCAGGACGAGAATTCTTGTTTGAGGCTGACCTTTCCAATGTAAATAGATTCCTCTAACATGTTGTCACATTTGAAGCGATTCCAAGATGACAGCTAGGCCTTTTATTAGCGCGCTCACAATGACAGCGAGAGCTGTGCCCAACTTTTGCCATCAATCCATAGCAAGTAAATAAATGCTGGCGCCAGCCAGCATCGCACACAGTATATTGCTATTTTCAATTGTTTGTCCAAATAACATGGTATGCTCTTTTCAATTGTTTGTCCAAATAACATGGTTGTGCCTCTCAAAGATTCCTTTGGACACCTAGCTTGTTTTGATTCCGTTATTGTGCTTGCAGCTAGCTCCTTTACGATCCCGGATTAAGAAAAGCTCTCTCTCCGTCAGCAGGTTCCAAAAGCAAGGTATGAATTCCCCCACGACTTCTCAACTCGTGACACCATTGCAATTAGAGAGATTGGCGATTTTCCATCCATCAGCAGGATCTGAAAAGGGGCCTTCCTTCCTTCCTTCCTTCCTTCCTTCCTTCCCCATTGTGTCATAAAAGCGCTTCTATTGGCAGCGGGACGGATGGCTCGTCAATAAATGCTAATAGACACTCGCAGCCTAAAGTATGGCGTTCCTATGGAATGGACATGAAAGCTCTAATCTGGTCACACGGCACCTCCGCTGAGCTCACCATCGTTTATTTGGCCATCCAAACGTTTATTGCAAAGCTGACCGCCGCACTTAACATGGCTGCATCTCCAGAAAAAGAATTTGTATTTATTCTTTCTTTCTTTCTTTCTTTCTTTCTTTCTTTCTTTCTTTCTTTCTTTCTTTCTTTCTTTCTTTCTTTCTTTCTTTCTTTCTTTCTTTCTTTCTTTCTTTCTTTCTTTCTTTCTTTCTTTCTTTCTTTCTTTCTTTCTTTCTTTCTTTCTTTCTTTCTTTCTTTCTTTCTTTCTTTCTTTCTTTCTTTCTTTCTTTCTTTCTTTCTTTCTTTCTTTCTTTCTTTCTTTCTTTCACCTCCCATTCACGCAATGATAACACTTAAGTGACACGCTAGATGGTTCATTTATAAAACAAAAATCCCAATTCTTATTTCCTCTGTTAGCGTGTCTAACTGAAGTCAATCAAAACATTCCCTATTTTGATCTTCTTTTATTGGAGAAACATATTCAAGTGGTGCTTTATGATTGTGTTGCCTCAACAATTGAGCCAGCGCAGGCTTCGGTGGAATGAAAAGAAGCTTTTCTTTCTCACTAATGACATCACATCAGGCTCAAGGACACTTTGAGAGGATAGATAGGCAAGTGAAGCGGCAGCAGACGTGTGACGTGAGTCATGCTGTTTTACCACCATATATTCAATGCAACTGTGTCCTTTATTGACAGCAGCTCCAAATGATGTCGAACAATTAGATATCCTAAATGCTATGGAAGGAGATGAGGTCTTTTTCTTTCTTTTTTTTTCTTCCAAATATCTGTCACTAGATTTCAATGACTATGTTGACTAAAATAGATCACGTTTTGACCGGTGTGGAGTTTATTTGACAGAAGTTTCTCCTATACCTCTTTTTGTGCAGCTAAAGAAGGAGCTTTTCTGTAGCAGCTTTGCAGTGGACAATGCTGACCTGATTTCAGCAGATGCTGGCTGAAGGTGAGTGAGTGAGTGAGTGAGTGAGTGAGTGAGTGAGTGAGTGAGTGAGTGAGTGAGTGAGTGAGTGAGTGAGTGAGTGAGTGAGTGAGTGAGTGAGTGAGTGAGTGCGAGCGAGCGAGCGACACTCCTGAACCAACGAAAATGACATGGCCACTCGCATTGGCAGAGGATGTTTTCCCTTGCCAATGAAGAAAGTTTGTGAAATGATTTGACGTCGCCATAGGGAGGAGCAGCTGAAAGTTGTGTCAATAAGGGGCAAAGTGGCTTAGGGTTGACCGTACGTTGGCAGCAGATGGGAGGGAGGCCGGCTGGCACACGGAAGCTCAACTTAACACCGTTAAGAGCACCGTTTGTGCACCTGCCCGCTTAGTTGAGGAAGCGCTAACAGAATGAAATTCAGGTCCCGTTCAATCTTCTTCACCGGACTGATGGTTGGGTTTATGTCCCTGCGCTATTTCTCCCACTCAAATTGGCCTCCCAAGAGCCGTACACAAGATGCTTGGCAAGGAGATCAACAAGGTAGGTGGACGTTTTCCAAATGTTTGTTTGCGGTTGGAAAAGGAACACTCGACACTGCTCTGGCGTGTGTGTTTCTTCTTTTGTCTTTCTAGATAGTAAATAGACTTGTAGGGTAAGAAGGGCCAAAGCTGGCCCTTCATTGTTACTCTGTGGCTTCGCCCAGAAGTTTGATATCTGTGAGGTTTTTTGTTGTTGTTGCCACTTTGACACGGATGCCATTTTCCTGGAACTCTTGACAAAATTGTTGTGGGATGAAGGCACCGAAGCCTCGGTTGCGCCTGATGCTGCTGCGTCATCACGGTGCGCTCCAGTCACTTGGGTAGAAAAGCGCTATACATTGATTGAAAAAGGCCACTTTGCGTTCATTCCAATTGGAACGGACACACAGATGACGGACGGCCACTTTTTATTCTTAGAGCCATGGCGGCGTCCAACAATGACTAAAGGTAACAATGTCATTCTTTGGTTGTATGCAGTACATGCATGATACTACGTTTTCCATCTAGGCGTCAACCTGAGTCGGACAAGAAATTCTGGGCAAACCAGCCGTATCTTGTGTTGGATCATGACCGGGCCCAAGACTATGGAGTCCCGGACCAAGCACGTGAAGGAAACGTGGGCAAAGCGCTGCCACCTGGTCTTGTACATGAGCTCCGTCCAGAGCGACTTCCCCACCGTGAAACTCAACGTCAGCGAGGGACGAGAAAACCTGTATCGGAAGACCGTGGGCGCCTTTGAGTACATCTACGGGCGGCACCTGGACAACGCCGAATGGTTCTTGAAAGCGGACGACGACACCTACGTGATTGTGGAGAATCTCCTCTACATGTTGTCCGCTCTGGATCCCGAGAAGCCTTTCTACCTGGGAAGAAGGTTTAAACCTTTTCTCCGCCAAGGCTATATGAGCGGCGGCGCCGGCTACGTCCTCAGCAAGGAAGCCCTGAGAAGATATATCCGAGGTTTCAGGACAGGGGCGTGCGCCCACTTCTCTTCCACCGAGGACGTGGCTCTGGGCAAGTGTATGGAGACCATGGAGGTGGAGCCGCTGGATACCAGAGACGTGAGAGCCCGGCAAACCTTCCATCCTTTCCCTCCAGAGCTTCACTTGGTCAGACAGTTCCAAAAGACCCCTTGGTACCTGGCTTATGAGCACTACCCTCCCGTTCAAGTAAGAAGACCGGCATACGCGGACTTGCATGCTATTGATGCATCGAATTGAATTGTGAACTTCTTCTCCTCCAGGGTCCAGGGTGCTGTTCCGATTTCGCCGTGTCCTTTCACTACATTTACGGTGTTCGGCTCTATGCTCTGGAGTACCTGGCATACCATCTGCGGCCGTATGGATACAAATACAGATTTATTGCCAGGGAACATAAATATTGGAACCAAAGCAAAAACCAATTGTGAAACATGCCGTGTATTTGTTTCTGCCAACCACCTGATTTCTTAATGTTGCATTCGGTGAGTTCCGCTTTGACACAATTGTTACTTGCTGTCTCGTCATTTCCATGAGTCTGCTACGTGGAAAGAATTTGACAATAAAGCCGACTTTGCCGATCGGTGCTTCTCAAAGTGGAGTGGGCGTGCCGCTGAGGCCGGGGTCCGCTTGCCGTTGCGGTAGCTAAGCTGATCTCGTACGCAATGGATCTCGTCCGTAGGGGCACGGTTGCTGGCGATAACAATCAACAAACACCGGTGTCTAAATGGATTGCCCAAAGGAGGTGAGAAGTCGCAGATAAAAGGTTGCCGGGCTGGGCTTTGGAATGGAAAAATGTGAATCGAGCTTTTTGCCACATGACATTTCGTAGACATTCTTCCCGCCATCAAAAACGGACTTGTTATTGCTCTTATCTTCCTTGCACCTTACTTGCTTAAGGAACGGCGAGGCTAGGGAGCACAAGTGACACATTATGAGAGCGGGGCAATTGTCCTCAGGTGTGTCTCTGGATCCCGGTTTCCAGCTGTTCCTAACAACGGGTGAGGCCATTGTTAGTTGCTATTCAAACATCACGCAATCCTGTGTGAGCATTTTATTTGATTCAACACACACACACACACACACACACACACATACACACACACCAATATGGCTCCGATCTACTTGCCCGTGACTCTTTTCGGCAGCAAGAATTAGCCCATTCGGCTGCCACTCTCGGTCATGGACTTTTGTGTGTAGATGGGCAATTTGTGGATGGATGGGTGGTTGGCATCAATCCAACGTGGCATCCAGAAGTGAGGGAGCAAGTCAGCATGGCCAGGATAGGAGGTTTCAAACAGCCGTCTGTAGTAGTAGGCCTCTTTGGTGGAGGGAGCGTTGTGAGGGAAGAGCTTGGGAGCGTTGGCCATCTCGCCGTCACTCACCTGTCAGGACAAGAATGATTCACGTAACGTGTAGCTCTTGGATGGACAATTTTGGGTTTGGCACCACTGATATCGCTGGCACATTTCCAAAAGTGCATACAACTGACGTAGCAGCTAAGTTCATGCTCGCAGAAAATGCAAGACTCCACTATACAGGTGATCAAGCAAACACCAACGTCTTCCATCACAATCTGCCAACACTAAAATGTCACCAGGTGGATTACAGAAACTGCATACTACTTTCAAGTATACGTTTTGTCCATTTTTTTGGGCATCTCTTACAGGTATTTTGCCTGCTTGATACTTCCAGTGATCCCTTGTTTTCCGCGGGAGATGCGTTCCAGATCCACCCGCGAAAGACAAAATGGTAATATTTAGAAATGAAAAAAATATAGATATTTTTTTTAGAAATGTTAACACCACCGTATTGAAATTTCCCAACACTTGAGAACTTGTTTTAAAGTGCTAGTAATGTGTTTTTAATCAAGATGTGCCTTTGGTAAAAGATTTAACACAATTCCTAGTACTCTGCTAATAGATAAATCATGTGCACATAACTTTGCACATACCACACACTCGAGGTGCTCCTCAAGAAAGATATACCAGGGTTTCTTAACGGACATCACACCATCACTGAAGGCTTCTTTCCTCCTCCACAGAATCTCATCGGGGATCAATTTCACACCTCTGAAGGAGTCCCGCAGAAGGTACTTCTCCATTCCGTGCTGCAGACAAGGTATCGCATAGCTGAGCCAGTCAATAGTTGTCATTTATTTTTTTATTTTTTTAACTAGACCAACCCTGGGATTTCTCATTTCCTCAGGCAGGGATAGGTAATACGCCGTCAGTCTGTGGTCCAGGAAAGGCACTCGGAGCTCCAAACTGAAAGCACGCGAATGAACGGAAGCCAGAAAGACACGGGCAAGCACCCGCGAGCGGGCAAAAGGTTACCCGTGCGCAGACGTGGTGCGATCCGCTCGCAGATTGTCAAACAGGTAGAGTTCTTTCAGCAGGCGGACGCTCTCTTCCGCTCCTGCTTTGGCGCTGGGAGCCTACACAAGAAGTACTCGATTCAATTGGATTCAATATTACCGATATCAGTATCTTCAAAGCTCCAATATATTCCTGATGTTTTTCCATAACAGTATATGGTCAAACTAATCTAATAGGTTTAAAACACCACTGCGTTTAAAAGCAAGAGCACTTGCCTTGTGGAAGTACATGTAGCCTTGCGTGAGCTCATCGGAGCCTTCTCCAGAGAAGATCACCACACTATCGGTCTTCTCACCAATGTATTTAGACACCAAGTACATTCCTACAGGAGGGACGACGGGGAGTGACGTCACGGACAGTCAAAAAGTATTTGTGAGTTTGGACCTGTCCAAATCAGATCTGACAGCGGCTCCCGTCCCGAATGTGGTTACCATCAATTCTAATCACCCTAAATTCTAAAAAGCACATAGCCTTCGGCTGCACCCCCCACACACATCTTTGCAACTCGCTACTTCCACCAGCACTCCGAAATAGTGACTCGTTGTCCCTCTTTAAAAGCAGGCTCAAACCACACCTACGCTATGTCTTTTTAATGGTGTAAAATGAACGATTATTCGTTATTACTGTCGCTCTGCGAACTTACTGGCTTGATAACGTTTTATCTACTGCTGCTCGAAAATGAATCTTTGTCACATGTGCGGCGGACCATCAAGGCCCTATGAAGTACATTAGCTGCATTGTCACAAACTGAATGTAAAAAGAAAACTCATGTCGGCTACATGTACAGAAATCCAGCAAGAAAGATGGGGAAAACCTGCCCTGCCCATCCAAAGACGGATTGACACATTAGCGCTTGCGTGACTTTTCACTCACCGACAGAGGCACGCACGGTGGCGGTGTCATAGGTCTCAAGGCTTACAATCGCTTTCTCTACAACCTGAATGCCTTCTTCGGCAGTGAAGTTCACCTCGTGGTGTTCGCTGCCGATGTAAGCTGCGACCTTGGGGGGGGGGAAATCAAATCACACTTTGGACTCAAAGACAGTGTCCAAATAAAGAGACATTCTTGCAATTGCCATTTCCCTGTGCGCCGGCTGACCTTACGGGCCGCCAAGATGTCCGGGCTGTCTTCCGACCCAATTGAAAAGGTTTGAATGGGATACTCGAGTCCCACTTGTTTTGCCAGCTTCACCAAGGTAGCGGCAACCAAACTGGAATCCAGACCCCCTGAAGCACAGAAAATGAACTCCATTCTTTGCTGAGATCCCATGAATAGAACAAGACATTTGAGCCATTACCCGAGAGAAGACAACCAATCCTCCTGGTGCCCATGAGCCGTTTCCGTACGGCGTTCTCAAACAACCTTCTGACGTTGTCCTTGACCGTGTCGTCGTCAAAACCTAAGACATGGCAGCGATGACTTTTTGCAAGGTGACGCTGAAGGCCGGTGGTGGGGTGGCGGCTACCTGCTGCCAGTTTCCCCACGGTGTCATAGATGGCGTGAGCTGGCTCCTTGGTGCATTCGTGGAACTGCTCCAGCTCAATCGATTTCACCTTTCCGTTGAGGCTCAAATGAAAGACTTCAAAATGACCCGGCAGAAAGGGGCTGACTTTGGCAGCCGTGTCCGTGGCGCGGACCACATCCGTAAGGCCTGCGAGAAAAAACAACAAGCTTGCACGCATAACTAACTCCCGGTGCACTCGGGCCGTTACCTTTGGCCTCGGAGCTGACTCCGAGCGTTCCGTCGTCGGTCAGAAGTCGAAACAAGGGGCGCACGCCGTACGTGTCCCTTCCCAGGCACACTTTTCTCTGGCTCCTGTCCAACAGAACGAAAGCAAAGGTGCCGTCCAGGAGAGACACGGCCTTCTGAATGCCGAAGCGCTCGTACAAGTGCAGCAGAACCTCGCCGTCCACTTGTGTCTGGCACTCAAACTCAAATTGCTTCTTCAGCTGAAAGAAGAGATTGTAGAATGTATTCATCTTCATAGCAAACATCTGCTACGGTCTTACTGTGAGGTGGTTGTAAATCTCGCCATTGTAGCACAGCCACAAAAAGGGCAGTTTGTTGACGTGCAAAGGTTGCATGCCATGCAGCTGATCCAAAATGGCCAGCCGATGGAAGCCAAAGCAGCAGTTGGCGTGCCCGTTGATATTCTCAAAGCGGAAGGCGTCTGGGCCTCGGTGCGCTATTTTCACGGCGTCGGCGCACTGAGTTGACAGGCACTCGTCGCTGCCGAACATCGCCCAGATACCGCACATCTTGGATCTCTGCAAAGAACAAAAGGTTTGTGCCGGTTTTTTTCCCTATTAGTCAGAGAAGGAAAAGTTAGAAACTACATGCTATCTTTATCATTTGTCAGCAGGTGTTTTGCTTTTAAAGAATGGGTGTTGGTCTCTGTATGCCCTGCGATTGGCTGCCAAGCGCTTCAACCGCCGGCCCGATGACTGCCGGGATGGGCTCCAGCGCGCCCGCGACCCCCGTGGGGACAAGCCATACAGAAAATGGAGATGTATAGTCTATATACAGTAAGTGGCTGCCAGTGGCCTCACTTGTCACTACTGCAGGTAAGTGGCGGAGGCATTGTTAGCGTAATATATGAGCCTGTGGTAGACATAACTGCTTAGCTGTCTTATCACATAGTATTTGCAGTTGCTTCGGAATGTATGAACGCGAACAAAGAAGCTAAGCTGGCGTTAAAGACCAGAAACGGGTCCACCCAGGATTCGTGTCTAGCCCTCATGAGAAATTCGAGAGAGAGAACGTGCTTTCTGGGATTGGATGAAGCAAAATTGTGAATTAAAGACATTGCGATGCTAAATTTAGGAGGAATAGTAGATTGGTTGTGTCATAAGACTATACAAGCATGTGAGAATAAGTCTCGCATAAAAGGTAGCGTGAGGAAAACAATCAATCTGTTTTGGGGGTTGACTTGCACATAAATTTAACGACCTAAATGAAAACACATCATAAGCGTGTATAGTCTATCAACAGTCAAAAGATACATCTGAACTTTGCTTACAGTTGAAGATTCTCAGGAGGAGTAGAACTTGTGTGTGCTGGGTTGATCGTACTTCTGTGATCAGGCCAGTTTTTGCCTACTTTTAAAAAAAGTGGGTGTTGCATAAAGCGTTGCGAGCAAGTTTGCCTATATGTCTACATTGGACCTGAGGCTTAACATGAAATACTACCCAACCCGAGCTGAGATGTTCAACTTCTTTTTTAGCATTGACAAACAGATCAGCTCACATATTTTCAGAGCCAAGTGAAGTGAAATGCGTGTGTGTGTGTGTGTGTGTGTGTGTGTGTGTGTGTGTGTGTGTGTGTGTGTGTGTGTGTGTGTGTGTGTGTGTGTGTGTGTGTGTGTGTGTGTGTGTGTGTGTGTGTGTGTGTGTGTGTGTTAATTGGAGCATGTTTCTTGTCCAAAATGAGAAACTTCCTCATTCTACCTGCTCGTTCTAACGAGGAAACGGTCTTGTCAGAACAAGTAAGTTCAAATGACAGTTTCTCGTTTGGACAAGAAAATCTGGTGTTCTCTAATGATAACCATCTTTTCCTGCAAGCGCTGGCTTATTTAAGTGTGAAGGGTGGGCCATTTTCAACTTGCTTTCAGTGACACAATGGCAGCAGAAGAGGACTCAATTGTTTCCTCGACACAAGGACCATACCAAACGGTGTCATCGAGCAACCAAATGAAGATAAGGGGAGGATCATTGGTAACTTCCATCTGTTCCATTGAGATCCAAGTCGTTTCAACAAGTATAACTGCAGTGCACTGGACGTTGCTGGTGAAAGTAAATGACGTGCACATTTTCTCAATTAAGGCATAAACATTTGGCATGATTTTCTCTTTTCCAGAATTATGAGGGCAATTATGATTGGCCATAGAGGGTTTTGATCAAAAATACCCATCACACACTTTTCCAATTGATGATGATTGGTCACCGATGGATCGGAACGTTCTTACTTTTCAATTCTTTCCTTTTTAAGGTTGTTACTAACTGGAGTTAAAAGAAAAACGGCAAATAACTGCTGAAATCATCGATTTGACACCACATTTAGGAACATTTCATATTTTTTTTAATGAGCCATATAATTGGTTAGTCCACGCGTGGATATTATTTTTTTGATTAACCAATCTAATGTGTTAAAAAGAGCTTTTTCTTTTCTTTAAAAATGACATTTCAATGGTTGAACAACATGCTGTTTTTTAGGTCTCCTGAAAAATTATGATTTTTGGAGGCGTAAGGTTTCTGCCAAGTATACGACATGACAAAGCTGTGTCCAAATTCGCAGGCTATGCCCTCAGAAGACCGGTTTTCGGCCGGGTTTCAGGCTACATGACGTCATTTCCGGAGTGACTCGATGGCAAATGTGTTTTTTTTTTTTTTTTTTTTCCCGTCTGCACTTTTTCATAGCTTGAACTCACGGCCCGTCTCGTCTCCATAGAAACCGGGCCACCAGATTATAGGGGTTGGTTGTCGAAGGCTACGTGAATTTGCACACCGACATTGCGGCCTTGTCCGGCCGGAAATGTCGCCATGTTGTGCGTTCAAGGACGCAACCTTTGGAGTGGCTTCAGAGGACGCAGCCTGCGAATTTGGACACAGCGAGGGAGCGTGTGCATTTGCACACAACTAGCTAACTTGTGAATTTGGACACAGCTGAGGACACCGGCGGTGCGGTGCGGTGCGGTGCGGTCTAGTCTGGTCGCGTCGAAATCGACGTCACGTCGCCGCTATATTGCGCTGCCCAGCCAGCCAGCCATTCGGCCCTACCTGGCCAAATTCGCCACGGCTGGACCAAGCCTTCGAACTGGCGTTAGGGGGATGCAGCCTGTGAATTTGGACACAGCCAGCCAGCCAGCCAGCCAGCAAGCAGATGTGGTTGTCCCGACATCGGCATTTTGATGTGTAGAGTTACAAAACTCAGCTTTCAGCACTACTTTCTTACTTTGACAGCTAGTGTGGATTTACGAAATACAGGAAGACGCCAGTATAATGTTTTTGTCCCGAACGTATTGGGCTAAACAAAGACCGAGTGGAAGGATCCTATTTGAAAGAGATCCCTCCACTTGCCCGAGCAAACAGTCTTTCAGGTGCTACAGCCCTGGAAGACGGAGAAGGGTTGTTATTACTGGCATTGGTATAGTGTGTCCTCTGGGCACAGGGACGGCGTTACCCTGGAACAACATTATTAAGGGCCAGAGTGGAATTGTGGCTCTTTGCTCGGAGGAATACCGAACAATTCCCTGCAAAGTAGCAGCGTTGGTACCCAGAGGAAATGCAGAAGGTCAGTTTAATGAGCAAATGTTTGCATCTCGTGGAGAGCTCCGTAGCATGTCACCAGCCACTGTGATGGCACTCGGAGCTGCTCAGCTTGCCCTGGACGACTCAGGATGGTACCCCAAAACCACAGAGGACCAACTCACCACTGGTGTCAATGTTGGCATGGGCATGGTGTCGCTGGATGAAATAGTGTCCACCTCTGCTGCTTTCCACCAAAAGGGCTACAAGAAAATGAGTCCTTTCTTTGTGCCTCGTATTCTTGTGAACATGGCTGCTGGCCATATCAGTATCAAGCACAATCTTAAGGGTCCTAACCACGCTGTGTCCACAGCATGCACCACCGGCGCGCACGCCATTGGGGATGCCGCACGGTTCATTGCCCACGGCGATGCAGTTGCTATGGTTACGGGTGGGACGGAATCCTGTGTGGGACCTCTGTCAATAGCTGGCTTTGCAAGAGCACGTGCCCTTGCCACCAAGTGGAATGAGTGTCCTAAACTAGCTTCAAGACCCTTTCATCCAGAGAGAGATGGCTTTGTGATGGGTGAGGGATCAGCTGTGCTCCTGCTGGAAGAACTGGAGCATGCAATGAAACGTGGAGCCACAATGTATGCAGAGGTGCTAGGATACGGACTCTCGGGAGATGCCAGCCACATTACCACACCTGCTGCAGATGGCGATGGGGCCTTTAGGTAAGCAGACGTTCATGTTTTTTTAATCATTACTATTTTCCCGATAGTGGCGGCCAGCGACTAGGAGGCTGTTGGCTCGGGGTGGTCCCCGTAGGGCAGGGGTCTCAAACTCCAGTCCTCGGGGCGGCCGCATTCAAAGTCAAAAAGTCAAAGTCAGCTTTATTGTCAACTTTGACTTTTTGACTCTGACTTTGAATGCGGCCCCCCCGAGGACTGGAGTTCCAGACCCCTGCCGTAGGGCTTCTCATAGATCAAGTCATTTAATAATATAGTCATTCAAGGTTTGACTTTTGTCATGTTTTTAATTCAGAAAGAAAGGCCCGATTGTAACTGCAGGATAACTTCACAGATGCATGTCGGCTGCCATCAAAGATGCTGGCATCTCACCAGAAGACGTGTCTTACGTGAACGCCCACGCCACCTCCACACTTTTGGGTGACGCAGCGGAAAATGCTGCCATCAAGAGGCTCTTTCATCAAAGTGCAGGAGCGCCGGCCGTGTCCTCCATCAAAGGAGCCACCGGACATCTGCTTGGGGCTGCGGGAGCGTTGGAGACAGCAATCACCGCTCTGGCTTGCTACCATGGCGTCTTGCCCCCGACCCTCAATCTGGACCGCACCCAACCAGAATTTAACCTCAATTACGTTCCATGCGTGGCGCAGCCATGGCAGACTTTGGGCAGAAGAGTGGCCCTTTCAAACTCGTTTGGCTTTGGAGGAACCAATGCCACGCTGTGTATTGCCAACATCTAAACCTGTTTTGACATTTTGAGCGTCAATAAAGGTGCAGAAATACAAATACTGGTCACCCATTTACTATTTTATTTAGGAGGGAATGGGGGTGTGAAACATAGAGCGGAATAGTAGAGAATAAGCATATCCGAGAAAGAGGACAGTGCAGCCTGTGAAGCTAAGGGTGCCCGCGTTGCCGGAATACAAACTCTGCTCCAGGCGAGGGAGGACCGACAGGGGTTTGATCGACTTATTCCACCTCGGGTACTCGTGAGCGAAGGCCGGCTGTGTCCATGTTCATGCCAGAACACGACGGTTACAGGTCTTGGCACAGTGAGGACAAGGAGTTGACGAACTTCTACTGGAGACACATATTTCCACTTTGATCACCTCCAGCTTGGCTCCCCCTATTCCATCGACAAGTGCCAGATCTTCCACTTTCTTATATCCACCAATGCAGTTGCGGTAGCCGACGATATTCTGAGCGACAGTGCGGTTAACGCCTGGAAGAGTCATGAGTTCCTCCTCAGTGGCCGTGTTGATGTCGACACGGTCCTGGTTCATCAGCATGCTTCCAAAGTTATGCGCGGTGCTGAATTTGGGCTTGCCATTGCTGAAATCAGTGCGGTCTTTGGGGGGGATGGAGCGGTGGCAACCCAGACTCCCACCCTGGTTCATCAGAATGCTTCCAAAGTTACACGCCGTGCTCAATTTGTGCTTACCGTTGCTGAAATCAGTGGGGTCTTTGGGGATGGAGCGGTGGCAACCCAGACTCCCACCCATGACACGAGGTCAGCAGACTAGGCAGAGAGCCACGGGACAGAACAAACAAAGAAAGAAAACCACCACAAAATAAGTCACTCGCCTAAATACATGGTTAATAGCTATGCACTTTGTAGCTTCTACGTTTTTTGGTTTGTTCTTTACAACTGCTGATTTTACTTACAAATATTGCAACTACAGAGCAGCCAGAAGCTAGTCCCTAACTATGCTTCATAAGAGTGGACCTTTGCAAACGTGTCCTTTTATAAAGCAACTGTGGAGCTCCACACTAAACTTTGTCCCCTGAAAAAGTTGGATTAGACAGGCCAGAGGTTAGCCTCTCCAAATACTGATGTAACAACGCCGGTGCTACCTTTGGACCTAGCATGTTGAGTTTGGAGGGATATTGTTGTGTCACGTCGAAGAAAGGATATGGGTATCGAAGCTGCAAAGCCAATAATAAATGTTTCTATCCAACGCAGTTACACGTTCAACGGGAGTCGGAAGTACTGCACAGCTACTTAGCTCATGCTACCCCCCACGTTTTTTTTATGTAGTACTGCGACACTATTAATTTATTCACGAACAAAACAAAAAAAGATCCAAAAACTAAAAAAAAAAAAAAAAACCAACAAGCGATCTTCTCGCTTCTCATGTCGCTCCCATCATAAACGAAGGCGCACCACTGCGCAGGCAATATTGACGTATTTTGACTTAGTGTATATGCCGTAGTTAGCGATTCAAGATGGCGACCTTTCGCGCATGCGCACTTTAGATCACGCTGGGGTCACAGATCGTGGCTTGACGGAGGTCACATATCACGTCTAACTCCGAACCAATTGGGGGCGGTAATGCTACAAAACGTTGTTTTCCAACCACGTAAAGAAAAAGAAGGGGGGGGGGGGGGGGCGACAAAAAAATAACAAACCAAAAAAACTAGCACACCCACCCAACCCAGGTCCCTCTTGACTCGTACAGCGAGCGTATCAGCCCTACTAGAATACGTTTTGATCGATCAAATGTTTCGGTTCTATAACTGAGATTGTTCTACCCGGTCGACGGTTGTCCCATGTAACCAATTGTTGACCGTGAGTCACTCGAGTGGTTTGTCCGTCGAATTTATGGGTGCATCCTGGAAGACAATGTCATTCGGGTTGTAAACTGGTATTTTCTCTGCCGCCGATCGTATAGTAATTGCGACGCTGAATTCGCCGAGTCATCCCAAAGAAACGTATTTTGCCATTACCATCTCCTGACTAAGTGCTTGACGCCGTTGTTGAAAGTTGAGAATGGCAGGTCTGCAATGGGAGCTTCCCACAGAACTATGCTGCCGACCGATGGCTTTTGTAGCTCTCACTGGTTTGGACGTGGTGTATAATGCAGTGCACCGTGCCATTTGGGATGTGTTCAGCGCCAACCGACGAGCAGATAGAGTACCAATCTCGTTCAAAATCCTTCCTGGAGACCACGAGTATCCCAAATGTCGAACTAAGGTTTGTCGCTCAAGTCATTTCACAAGCTTATTCTTATTGTTATTATTATTATCATCGACTCCTAAGCAAATACTGCCATGGAGTCTTCTCATAAAAAAAGAGTTGTGACGTCGTCAATATGATGTTGTTCTCCGGCCCGCCCGCCTGCAGCGTACATCATACGAGTGGTACATTCCCAAAGGAATACTGAAAACGTCCTGGATGAACAAGCACCTGAACGAAGTACCGGCACTGGTTGTTGTCTTCTATGAATTGGATTGGGATGACTCGCAGTGGAAGGAGAAGCAATCTGAATGTGCTACAAAGGTTGAGATTGTAAGGTACAATCTTATTTTTTTGTTCCCTTTGAGAGTTTTGCTCGCCTTCAAATAGCCTGGCAAACACCATCCAAAAGAACAATCATGACTGTACTGTTTATTTGGATCAGTGTCATTGGTATTTACCAAATATGTGCCAAAGGAGCTTGTCTCCCTCCGGTAGTTGGAGCCACTCTAGTATTGCATTAACAAGCGTTTGTAGAATTTCCAGCATTTTGTTTTAGGAAATCGGAGGAGGGAGGGCCTTGGAAAAGATTTTGCGATTCAGCTCAGCTCTTGTATTTTAGATCCAGTCTCCAAAGCAGGAATACAAAAGTGGCTGTTGTTTTAATTCAAAAGAAAACGCCTCTGCCTCCAGGTATTGACTTCATCTCTTCATCTGTGTATTGCATTTAAACCCATGTTTTGTGTTTGAGTTACTTTGATTTTCTTTTTTTTTCTTCTTTTTTTTGTATAGGAGAAGACTTGGTGGCATCTGAAAGAGCTGCAGCTATTTGTCATGCCTGTGATCTTTCCGGAAAGAGTCTTTTTGTTCTGCCGCATACTGACCACCTGGTTGGTTACATTATAAGGTGAGAATAATAGAAATATTGAACTAAAGCGGACACATGACAGCCAAAACAAAAATAGACCTCGTGCCGTGCAAGGATGGAAACTCTTAGACCGTGCAAGGACGGAAAATCTTAGGCCGTTCGTTCTCGCGAGCTCTCGTTGTGCGGCTTGTCCCATCCTTAGTCCCCCCCAAAAAAGGAGAAAAGAAACGACAAGACTGGCCACATTGCAGGTTGAAAAGTGGCAATTTGCATTCAATTTTGTTTTGAAATGATTTCTGTCTGAATGTGTAGGTTGGAGAATGCCTTTTATGAACACGCTCAGACGTACTATTACAATGAAATCCGCCGAGTCAAATCGCATAAGGAGTTTCTAAACAAGACGACACATCAGGTATGGGAAAAAAAGTCAACGATGGGAAGTTAGTGGCTATAACAATGTTTGGAGTTAGGTCATGTTTTGAATGATAGCTGTCATTTCAACAGGGATGCGCTGACTTCTTGTTTCAGTTTTTCAACTTTTTTCACTTCCCGTTTCTAGTTGCTGTTTGTACGACACCAGTTCAAAATCGCTTTCTTCAGTGAGCTGAAGCAAGACACCCAGAACGCCTTAAAGTAAGCGAGTCTTTAGTAAAAGAGTGTCGTCGGCATGTGACGACAACCTTTGAGTTTGCTCTTTGCTCGCAGGCACTACAGAAGTGCCTACAGTCTTGTCCACGAGCTCAGAGCGCACGAGTCAAATATGTTGGAGATCAAAACTTTGGCTGGATTCCTTAATTACAAGGTGAGTGAGTGAGTGAGTGAGTGAGTGAGTGAGTGAGTGAGTGAGTGAGTGAGTGAGTGAGTGAGTGAGTGAGTGAGTGAGTATCAGTATTATGTTCAGTGATTTCTCCAACAAAATGAGTCCAACAAAGTTGGCAGCTACGGTTTCCTGCCTGCTGTGTTTGAATGTGCTGCTGTGGAGCAAACATCCAATTGTTGTTTCCTTTGTAGGTGTGCCGCCTGTGTTTCCAGCACAACACTGCACTTGATGCAATTGCCCAGTTCAGAAAGCACATCGACCTTTGTAAGAAGAAGATTGGTAGTGCTGAACTGGCTTTTGAACATGCTGCATGGATGGCCAAACAGTGAGTCTCGCGCACGCACGCACGCACACACACAGGGATCAGGGGTAGAAAACGCATTGAAGAGTTTTTGAAAAGTATATACCGTCTATGGTCCCGATTGATGAATCAGCCAATCATAGTGACTGCTTTGTTGGAAAACGTGTGTGTCCTTTCAGGTTCCAGTGTTTTGGAGAGCTGTTTGATGACGCAATCAAAATGGGTCTGCCCCCTATCCAGACACAGAACCCTGGCTTCTACTACCAGCAAGCTGCCTATTACAGCCAGGAAAGAAAAAGACTTGCGCTTCAACTCCGTCAGGTGAATTTTCCACTCTGACCCCAAGCCATTTCACTGGCTTCTGGCTGTGCGGCCCGCAACACCATAAGCGGGCTTGAAAATGGAGCCATGGGGAATAAGGTGATTTGATTGGTCGTAGGTGGGCCCCGTGCATTCTTCCTCTGACCCTTTGAGTGGAGGACTGGACTACTATGGCCAGAGACCATGGAGACAAGGACACCAAAGTAAGCCAGTCGTACAGTCACTTCCAAAAGTATTGGAACAGCATGCTCAATTTGTTGACCTCGCTCGCTCGCTCGCATACATTGGGAATGCCTCCCCTGGTGAGGCGCATATTAAAATACTCGAGTTGAGTTGCAACTTTGCTGGTAGGTAGAACATCTCTCACATGAATTTGAACGCATGCTTTTCTAATTCAGCGTTTGCACGTTCAGGTATCGATCCTCCTGACTTGGACAAAGAAAAGAAGGGAATTGTGGCATTACAGCTTCAAGAAAGGGATGTCCCTCATTCAGTAAGTACACGCCAAGGTGACGTGAACTTTGTTTGACATCGCTGCTGTCTTTGCAGGAGCTGATAATAACGCTTCTCAGCAATGCGGTTGCCCAGTTTAAGAAGTACAAATGCCCACGAATGAAAAGTAATCTCAGTAAGTACCATTTGCAACACTTCCGCTGTGGCGTTTTGAACAAGTCACGATTGCGACTGAATACAGGAATCGAAAAAGTCCTGATTATACCGCCTGCCACCACTTTTGCTGTACTGCATCTGTTTTGGGTTTGTTTCTCTTAGTGGTGCAAATGGGAGAGGAGTACTACCATGCTCAAGATTACGCCAAAGCGCTCAAGTATGTCGGCGGGAATGGGATTTGAATGATGACAGTGAGCTTAACGTGCTTGTCTTTTTAGACTTTTGGACTACGTCATGTGTGACTATCGCACAGAGCGTTGGTGTGGAATCCAGACGGCCATATTAAGCACAGCACTTCATTGTGCCTACCTGATGGCCAGTGTTAAAGATTACATCGTATTCTCCATGGAGTTATTGGGCAGAGGTAAGCGCACCCTATAGGAAACAAGTGTGCTGAGTTCATTTCATTCCTTCGACGTATGCGTCTCTTCTCTGGAAATGTTTGTTGTCTTCCGTTTCAGCGTCAACACTGAAGAAGGAGCAAAAATTGAGGATTGAGCACAATTTCACACAAGTTCTGAAGGTGTGTGTGTGTGTGTGTGTGTGTGTGTGTGTGTGTGTGTGTGTGTGTGTGTGTGTGTGTGTGTGTGTGTGTGTGTGTGGTGTGTGGTGTGTGGTGTGTGGTGTGTGGTGTGTGGTGTGTGGTGTGTGGTGTGTGGTGTGTGGTGTGTGGTGTGTGTGTGTGTGTGTGTGTGTGTGTGTGTCACAGACACGCACCATATTCAACAATTGAGTTTGGGCCATTTTCTTCCTCTTGTGGACAAGCTGAGCATCTTCTTTCCATTAGAACAAGACACCTGATGCTGAGCCTCAATGTGATCACGTTTCAGCTCAGGCAGCACAGTCACTGTGGAATGAATGCACGGCCTCTGCAGGCTCAAATGAATTCATCATTGATGTGCAGGACTACATACCTTTCAGTAAGTGTCTAGATTCTCAAATGAGGAAAACAATCAAATCAAATCACGACTCTACTGCTGTTGATTTTTCAAATTAAAAGTGCGACGTGACAATCAATTCTTCTGTTGCTGTGCAAATGCGGTGCTGTACACAGCCTTCCCCGTTTTATTCTCTCCGATTTTTCTCTCAACTCTGCGTCTCCTCTCTTTCGCCCTAGTTCAATGTAAAGCCAAATTCCGCTCTCCCAGTTTCCACGTGGACGAAGTGGTCCGACTGCAGGTGTTTGTGCGGGCCGACTGTCCTCATCCCGTGTCCTTCACCAAACTGGCCGTCACCCTTAACAATCAGGTACGGGAAAGAATCTCTGCGACCGCTCTCACCGGCCGGCCGTTCCGCCAGAAATATGATCACAAAGAGTTCACCGTCATTCAAACTACCCAGTTGACTTGATATTCCCATACTGTACAGAGTGTACTGGAGTTTCTTCTGATTGCAAGATGTCCTGGATTCAAAGTTTTCCTTTGTGTTTGTAGGAATACAATCAGCGGTGTGTTCTGGAGAGCTCCAGTCAAGAGTGCAAAAGTCTTGTGCCTGGGAAAACCAAATGCTATCATTTCAGTTTTGTGGCAAAAACCAAGGATGTTGGCAAAAAAGTGGAGGTGAGGAAAAAGCCATGTGTGCTGTTAGCAGTCTCGATACATCAAAATAGGCATCTGGAAATGATCAATTGTTTCTTCGCGTGTACTGTACGAGCACGTATTGGCGGCAGGCAGCCACGCAGGCAAGCAGCCACGCAGGCAGGCAGCCACGCAGGCAGGCAGCCACGCAGGCAGACAGCCACGCAGGCAGGCAGGCAGGCACGCAGGCAGGCAGGCACGCAGGCAGGCAGGCACGCAGCCATGCAGCCACGCAGGCAGCCAGCCAGCCAGCCAGCCAGCCAGCCAGCCTTTTGTCTGAGCACATGTGTCTGTCTTGCTTTTCTATGTACTAGCCACCGTGCTGGCGGAAAAGTGACTTTCCCCCCGGACACTGGCTTTTTTTTTTCCTTCTTTTCTTCCCCCATCCTCTATCAGATGACGGGTATGGAGGTGATGCTCGGCAGCGCCACCGGTCGCTCTGTGTTTCTGAGATGGAGAGGGGCGGGAGGAGACGCAGCCACAAGCCACGACTTCTTGCCGCCGTCTAACAAATCATTTTGGCCTAACCAGGAGGAAGACTTGGATTGGGATTGCATAAGCATCCTACAAAGTACCATGTGAGAGTGACATCATCGATCTGGTTCAAGTCCACATCAAATTCATCAATTGTGATATTTCCAAGACTGTATGTCTCGTGCTCTCCAGGATACTGTCTCGGGTTCCAAAGATCCATGTGGACCTGAGTCATCAGCCTCCTGCTCTCACCAATGAAATGTACTGCATTTCCTGCACTGTCCAGTCATTGGAGGAGGGCGTTGCCAAGGATGTGAAACTAACTGCAGGACTCAAACCCGGTAAACAAATAATAACATTGCATTGTCAGCTCATCCTACTCAACTGAGTAACTTGATTTGACCTGAACTTTGACAATGTGTTGTGGTTAGGCCAAGATGCCAATTTAACTCAGACTACACGTGTGACGCTTGATAACTCCAAGGCTTGTGATGACAACACACCTTCTCTGCTCCCTGACATACTTCTGGGGGATCTGAAAGCAGGCAAAAAGGTTCACACTTGACTTTTGGAAGTTAACTCTCACCCCTGCATCGCTTTCCCAGATACACGACGATGTCTCGTGATGCAACGAATATACGTCGTTTGACAGTCATACCGATTGGAAGTTTCTCTCTGACTTTTGTTTCTAGCTGGACAGATGTGTATATGTGTCATCTTTGACAACTGGACCCAGGCTGTTGCTGTTCCACGTAGCTTACAGTATTGATGTCATTGTGGACGGACAACAGATAGAGTGCAAATGTCAGAAGGTAACAGAGCCGTTCATATTTTTTTTTTTTTAGATCTAATAAATGCGCCACTGTTGTCCCTTCATCTTACATGCTTTACACGTTGCAGGATGTAAGCATCACCATCGAGACGTTTGTCCCATTTGAAGTATCGGCCAACTTTCTCTCCACCAAGGTATGTCACTTTATTTAGATACAGTGGGTTCTGGAAATTGAATTCAGTTCTAATCACCAAGTCTTGTGTAAACCATTTTGTTCTCTGCAGTTTGAGCCCCTGGAGCAGGTCACAACGGACCTTCCCTTTCTGATGTTAACAGAGATCCGCTCGTCGTCCCCCTGGCCTCTGCTCTTGGCTTCCGCATCCCTGCAGAGTATTGGAGTAACAAACGCACGACACCATAAGTTCCAGTTACAGGATGGTCCGGTCATTCTTTTCTATGACGTACTAGCGTTTTGGTGTATCAGTTGCTTCCGATGAAATGGCATGCTTTTACTTTGTGCTGTCGCGTTCAGTGATTCTGCGGAAAGATGAGTGCGCAAGCGAATGTTTCTGTCTTCGGAGTCCACCGCCGGCCGACAATAACAACACCGTGGCTACTGGACAGTACGTCATATCATGGAGAAGGTACGTCGATGCACCCACACCACACCACACCACACCACACCACACCACACCACACCACCCTGTTGAATCCATAGAGCAACTGAGCAATGCTTTTGCTGTAGTGTGATCAAATGAAAACATTCAAAGGCACACTTGGACTGACGCTCTTAATTCTTGATTGCAATTCTCTTCAGACATTCCTCCAGCCCAGCGAGCCCTCTCATCAGCACCACGGTCACTCTGCCACATGCCTTTCTGGAGCCGCTCCCATTTTACATCCATGCTGGTTCGTATACTTGGAAGACTGAGCCAAACTGGCCCACAGTCATTCATTATTCTGTCATAGCAAATCATGTATACATAGAGTTGGGCCGATTTTAAGGGACTGTGGCTTTAAGGAGGTCAATGATTCACAATCAACTCAATGGCTCAATGAATGAGTCACTCTTTTCAGCCTGTCTTCATATCGCCGTAGATATCCCTCCCTTTGGAAGAGTCCGAGAGTCCCTCCCGGTTTGCTTCCACATCGAGAACAGAACAGCTGTGGTACAAGACGTGCAGATAGCTATTGAACCATCAGAATCCTTCATGTTTTCTGGATTGAAACAGGTATGATGTGGGGGGGGGGTGTTTGCCTTAGCCCTCACGCAAAAGCTGGGCAAATTGGCCTCCCTGGCAAGTGAAAATGAATGAAGGCATGGTTTGGGCCTGGATGGATGGATGGATGGATGGATGGACGGACGGACGGACGGATTACAAACTGCATCTTTCATTTACTTGGGTTGACCTGGCTAAAATTGGCACGGTGATCTAAACTGTGTGATAAATACAAAAACAAACCTCAAGAAAGGGCCAAAAATAATGACTGAAAAAGCCGCTTCCAGGGTCTTACGGCTCATACAAAATGTAAATCGGTGTTGAGTGTTCCGGTGCCAGAATTGAGCTGTCTGTCCCCAAATCTGTCTCTTTCACTCTTGATCTTCTCTCATTTTTTCTTCTCTGTTGTGTGCAGGTGCATCTCCGTATACTTCCTGGGTCAAAACAGCAAATGCTATATAACTATTATCCACTGCTTGCGGGTTACCAAATGTTACCACAACTCCGAATCAGTGTGGCCCGCTGTACCACCAATGCATGCAACCTCAGACGTTTCCTCCCCCATCGCATCTTTGTGAAGGTAGTAGCAAATACAAATGTTGATTTCGGGAATAGCCATAACATCATAGCCTGTCATATTTAGACATGTGCTTTTTTCTATACATGGACAGCGGTAGCATGAGGAAATCCGATTTACTTTGGCATCAAAATACTCAAATCCCAACTTATTATTTGATTTGAAGACATAGAAAAAGGAAACTTGTGACCAAATAATTTCCCCGCCATCTGTCGGTTGCCATTGTAATATTGTAACAAAGTGAACATGGTTTATGCTGTTATGGCTAATGCACAATACTGAATAAAAGAGGGCACAGATTTAATTGTTCTTTGAATATGACGATCTACATCATATTTTTAATATGAGCACTCTTTTGTCTTTAATTGCAGCCACGGAGCAAAGAGGTGGACAGTGACTCCATTGCTGCAGCTTGAGATTTGACTTTTATTAACATCTAAGAATAAATCATTGCGTTGGATGTCCTTTGTATGATTTGACGTCAGTAAGACACTGGCATTTCATTTGGGTATTGTGATTGTTGTGATGTTGATACACTGTCCTGACAAATATGTCATAATGAAAATAATTTGCCCCCATCCATGTCTCTAGAATAATAGATCATATGACATTCAAGAGCCATTCTTACAATCCTCCCACATGATGAAATTTGACATGGCTGTGGAGGTTGCAAATCGTGAGTGGGCACACAAATTGCACAGGAACTCATGAGCAGAGACACTGTCAAGCGGCGCTCACTGGTATATTTTGTCACGGTTCTTTATCTTTAATGCTCGCTATGCTAATAGTAAGTACCCGGAGGCTGCCTTCTCCGTTTACCTATTGAATGTGTGCCAGAAAGATCGATACACAGCTGTGGAGCCTTCTCTGCAAGATTGCAGATCTAACCCGCCACCCACCTCCAGGCTTTCTACTCTTATCCCCTCTGCCGAGCCTGTGTGAGCATGTGTGACTTTGCAGTCTTAACTCAAATCAACTCCGACGTATGTACAAAGAGTGTCAGAGAGAAGGGAAAGCCAGTGAAAGCAAGAGAAAGGTTACGGACGGCAAGGTAACGGCATAACTCAAGCTACCTAGCGAATCACAAAGAGGTTACAATAAATACAAGAATGAAACTACAATCCAAATTTCCGCAAAACGGACCAACCACAATCTTAAACGTCACCGTACTGTCTTCCAGCCAATCATCTGACTTGACGTCATCAACAAAATCAGGCCCCCCCGGGGCGACAGCCGAGACGTTCTGGATTCAGCCAACACGTAAGTTAACGCATAAAATACACACAAAATATTTTCAAAGAAAATAAAGCGCACAAAGTATTATAAGGAAGCATTATAATCGGATTTTCATGCGTTTAAACAAAACAACACCCGTAAATACTCATATTTGGGACCCTACAATTTTCAGGCGTCAAATGGAATGCGGAAAACTGGATTGCGGAAAACAAGCCAGGCAGGACAGGGATCCTTCAGTCGGTGGTTCGCAGAAACAAATTCAACGAGACCTCCAAATGGCGTTGACACCGGCGGTTACGTTATTAAGTGAGAATTCAAATGAAGTCTTCTTTGATGTATGCAAGTTGTTGCTTTCATACGCCGACAATATTTTAAGGTATGCTTGTGAATGTAACTCAATTCCAACGATGTCACATTAGGCTGGTTTACTATTGGGGAAACTAACCTCCGTCTAAATGAATCCTAACCCTGGCAGTTTAAATACAAAAAAAAACAAAAAAAACATGTATAATGGAACGTTTTCAAATGGGAAACTGGCCAGTGTGCATAGACATTTGAGTACGTTTTGGCGTCCAGTCGTTGGAAAACCGTCCTGTTCAGATTGGTGACGTTATTTTATGTCCTGCGTCTGCTCCACGACTGTAGCTCGATCATGAGCTGACAGACGTGTCGCAGATGAATGTCGCGTCTCGTGGCCGATTTTGAGTCGTCGACTTGTTCTCGACTATGTAGCCTGTGCCTGTGTGGTGGGACATATGCCGACGTCAGACGACTGCACGATAATGACGTGTCACAAAAGAACGTAGCTTGCCGTGGCCGATTTTGAGTTGCCCTGTCAAAATCCACGATTGGACGGTTGACGGTGGTGCTTGGGGAGTACGCGGTACTGATAAGGACTTTCATTTTGCTATTGTGTCAAATGGAAGAGATTTGTTTCCCTCAAGCTATTCCACAACCCATGGGCTGAAATAATGAATTCTCTCGTATGTTTAGTCTTGTTGAAGATTTACAATCCTAACTTTTGTGTGACTAAATATCATCTTTCTCACCAGGAACCCCAATGTGGAAAAATACCGATCAATCCGTATAGGCAATCCGACTTTTTCTACGAAGCTCCTGCCGATCAACGGTGCTGTGGAATGCCTCTTCGAGATGGGCTTTGAGGAGGTGAAGTGTTTTACTGCTTCTTAATGAGGAACTGTTGGCAATGACTAAGGATGGGACTTGTTTTTAAATTTTAGTCTGACACACACTTGGTATTCCCAAACTCTTCCTCATTGGACCAACTGAAGGTAATCAGGGAGTCTCTAGCTGCTCAAAGAGACCAGAGACTGATTGGAGGGCAACATCGTCCCCTTCCGGCAGCGAGCCAAGAAGCCTCAGCACTTCCTGTACAACCGTTACTCACGGTAATATGTGGACAACCGTCAATCAGAGGAAAAAGAAATACTTGCAGTAGGGCTGCTTGATTACGGATGAAAACAAGTTTCTAGTTCTTTTGTAGTTTGGAGACATTGCATACATTTCACAATTTCAAAGCAATGCCTCATTTTATGCGGTTGATTTTTAGCGCTTCACTATTGTTATCATATGTTGTATATTGGCTTGGCAGGTGAGCAGAAAGAACTTCTTTGTGACTCTTGAGTCTAACTTCCAACATGTGCTGCTCTACGAAAAACCCGAGATTCAGCAGAAAGCCAGGAGCTACATTCCTTACACGCAGCTATCCTTGGCTGCCGATCAGAAGCTGAAGTTAGCTCAAGAGGCTGAAACAGGTACAAATAAAGAGAGTATGGCATAAAGCTTTGTGAAATACTGGGAAGCGCTGGACCTGCATGGCATTTTTGCAGAATGTAAACTAGGAAAAGACGACTTCGTGGTGCTGGAGTTGCTTCGGTGGTTCAAATCCCATTTCTTCTCCTGGGTCGACTGTTTGCCCTGCAGCAGTTGCGGAGGCCCCACCCAGAATAGGGGCTCGCTCGGTCCTACCGGCGACGATCTACGCTGGGGAGCCCAGAGAGTGGAGAACCACTACTGTCAGAGGTGCCAGTTAAGCACCAGATTCCCTCGGTCTGTTCCGCTCCTTTCTACTACATTACGTACATCCGTCCATCCATCCATCCATCCATCCATCCATCCATCCATCCATCCATCCATCCATCCATCCATCCATCGATATTGTGCTTATTTGCCTTGAATTTTCTCTCCATCAACACAAGCTATAACAACCCGGAGAAGCTTCTCCAAACCAGGAGAGGGCGCTGTGGGGAGTGGGCCAACTGTTTTACCCTGTGTTGCAGAGCTCTCTCCCTTGAAGCCAGGTACATCTGGGACAGCACAGGTATGTTGATTGGACACCAGCCCGATTGTACACTTGGCTTTCTGAATATGTCCATTGCCTAGAGCAGTGTTTCCCCAAACTTGAGCTGAACCCAAATCATTTCAAGTATTACACATCACGTTTTCCCCTACCTCAGCGGTCTCAAAAGGTACGAGCCAGTCGAAATTTGGAAATGGCATGGAAAGGAACACCTCACCAGCAGTGTCCCTGCTTATTCAAATGGCAGCCACAATCTGCAGGTGTTAAAACTTCCTAGTAAAAGAGTAGTACCAGTACGAGATTGGCCTGCCTGCCTGCCTGCCTGCCTGCCAGCCAGCAGTTAAGAGCTGTCTCCCCACAAAAGTCTGCACTAGTTTTCGGATGAAAAGTACTTCATCGTCAAGCACGAACCACGCATCAAACTGCACAGCATTGATTGCAACAGAACATTTTTCTGCCAGTAAAATGACGTATGAAGGCTCTCTTCTCTCAGATCACGTATGGACAGAGGTTTACTCGGTGTCGCAGAGCCGTTGGCTGCACTGCGATTCGTGCGAGAACGTCTGTGATCAACCTTTACTCTATGAGGTCGGCTGGGGGAAGAAACTGGCCTATATTCTGGCTTTCTCACGAGACCAGGTATGTTGCACTCTTGCTATTCTATCAGTACGAATGGCATTGTGAATGAGTTGTTTGTCGAAATGTGCCCGCCGACTGCGACTGACTGCAACTGACGACTCCGAGGTATACAAGTCCAAAGTCATTTGGCATTGCGGAAAAAAGGAAACGAGTCGATGGAGCAAATAAGTACTCCTAGCACCAATTGTTGTGAGTTGCAGGTGGTTGATGTGACGTGGAGGTATTCCTGCAAGCATCCAGAGGTTTTGTCAAGAAGGACCAATGTTGAGGAGACTTGGCTGCTGCACACCATAATTGGGCTCAACGCCTTGGTGAGTTTGTTTTTTTTCTTTTCTCACCTCACCATTTCTCTGTGCCGTATCGATGGTAATGTCAAACCATTTGAATGTGACTTTCTTACTACAGAGACAGCGATCCCTCGGTACGGACAGGAAATTAGAATTGACACAACGCTTACTTGTCGAGCTTGTGGAATTTATTTCCCCCAAAATAGCGAGACAAAGTGAACTGGGAGGACGCGTCTCCGGGTCTCTTGGCTGGAGGATGGCGAGAGGAGAAACGGGACATGCAGATTCAGGGAATATCAAGCAGGTACTGAAATGAAACAAAAAGGCCTCACTCTTATGTCAACAATTGTGTCTGTGCATTCAGGGTGCCGCTTATGTGTTCACGCCCACCGAGAAAGAAAGGAGAGACAAGTTGATCCACGTGTCGTACAATGCCGCTAAAGACCAATACTGTCGCATCTCTAATGACTTTGAGACCATCCACTGCTGGGATCAATGTGTGTGGCAGAAGGAGTCTGTCTTTAGGAAGCTGGAAAATGACTGGCACATGGTATGTTGACTGCTTTACTTTGTAAATTGAAAAAAAACATCAAGCACTCATACACTGATGTTATTATTGGTCAGCACAATGACTCACATGGTTGTGCCACCATTAAATAATGACTTTTCCCACAAATAACGGTAAAATACGCACACGTAACTGTTCATTAACTTCTATCGACTAAGAAATGCTTGATATCTGCAGGTATATATTGCTCGAATGGAAGGCTCCTCTGTAGGACGGATAAGCTGGAAATTTGACTTTGCTCCATCCAAATTAACAGTAAAGTCTGTCTCAATCAGGGCCAGCAGCCAAACATTCCATTTTGGCAATGTCAGCTGGCTCTTGCAATCGGGCACGACGGCGACTGAGTTTTCTGGAGGTATGCATAAGATAGAACTTGATGAAATGTTACACCGCAATGTGACTTGGTTTTCCCTTCCATTGAAACTTTCAGATGGGAGCATGCAGTCCTTCCAGTGTTTGAACGGTTCCTCTGAGTTTACTGTCACTGCACAGCTCAGCGGTGGGGAAGGGAACGTCTCATGGCAGCACGCTCAGCTGTTCAGACAAAGTCTGAAGGAGACAGAAGAGTCTCCGTTTGAAATGATCATTCGCCTTCAAAACGCATGAATATCAAAAAGTATTTCATTATAGCTGAGTATTATATTTGTTTTATTTTTTGAAATGTATAGTATATTTCCTGAGTCCTCTGACGCAGAGCCGAGTTTGATCATCAACAGTACTGACAAGGTCAATGGCAACAAATGACTAGCACTTGCACTTCAAGCCATAGCTATACCGTTAGTGTGCGCTAACCAACCACGGGTTCACTTACGGCTCTTAACACAATGTAAGAAATGGTGTTAATAAATGTTCTTGGATAACTTCTCCGCGTATGTGTGCCGTGTTTCGTTTAGCCTTGGTCACAGGCATGTATTGCATGCGCGAATGAGCATAATTGCATCGTTTATTTGAAGAACGCAGCTGATTGGTTGCTCTTCCTTCATTCGGATTGGTCGTCTGGCTCCCAAATGGCGGAAGCGGGCGGGCGGTCAATGCTGCATTTAGCAAATAATCGTATTTATCTTGAAATATATTGTGTGGCCATCTGAGTCAGTCGTCGTTATCGTTTTATTCTTTCGACCCTTGTTTTGCTATCCTAACGGTAATCCTATTTCATGTTTTGCTGTTGTCTTTATTATTATTTTTACTCTTAGCATCTTTGTCGGAAACGTAGGCCTCGAATGGCTGAGTTTCCTAACAATAGCAGACACACGATTCTGCATGTTTAGGATGTTTGTATCCCTCCAAACTGAATGAAACGACAACATGGGATTTAATTACGTTTCGAGATCTTGCAAGTATTGAGACCTACGTGTTTTGTAATACCACTCACTCACTGTACATTGAAGATTGGCAGCAGCAGCATTCAATTTGAGGATCACAAAGGAAGATGTCCTACGGCGCACCAGGGAGCGATGGGACGGCTACCTGGAAGGTAAATAAGTCGAAGCTCGAAAACCATTTCTTTCAAATACATCGCATACAATGTCTATATTGTTCCAGTAAATCAGCTTGCAAACGCATCAGTGTCGAATCTCAGTTTAGGGGTTAGACAACAATAGGCCAGTTGTAACAACTGAAAATAGATCTATCCACAACATATCACTAGCATCTAATAAAAGACAATAGGGAATGGATTTTTCTTTCAAATCACGTCAACATACGTGCTTTTCCTACTTAATTTATAGGTAAAATTGTGTGACGTAATTATACATGACTGCAGTGTTTTCCAACCTTTTGTTACCTACCGTGAGTCCCCCCCCACTCTTTGAGTCATGAATTAGTCTCCAAATGTAGAACACAACTGAGCATAAAATGAAATTAATTTAATCTCCTATGTCAGAACGTTAAGGCTTTGTCCTACCTTAAGATTCAATTAAACACGCACTTAAATATGTCTCTTTAAAAAAAAAAAAAAAGTAATATTCATACAATATTTTATGATTTATTTATGATTTAGCACCGCGCACAACTATTCATATCTAAACCAACATGAAATTCATATTAAGGCCACAAACTACCGACCCCTGGTTTCGATGCATCGCATTTTAAAAGTGACATGATTTGCTCTAAAATGCAAACATCTGTATTTTAAATGAATTCAAGTGGATGAGCGTTTTGACCGTGACGCTGTTAAAGTTCCGAGCACTTGCACTTGTCTTTTTGGAGCCACATTTTGTATATCTTGGTATGAATTGTAATGCACCTCATAGTTTCCTAGTCCTTCCTTCCTTCCTTCCTTCCTTCCTTCCTAACCGTTTTCTCAATCTTTTCAGGAGGCAGCAAATGGCAAGATGGAGGGGCTCAAGAACGATAAGATTGGGTCCAAGCTGTCCGTCGAGAGAGTATACCAAAAGAAGACCCAGCTTGAACACATTCTTCTTCGACCCGACACGTACATTGGCTCCGTGGAGCCCATCACACAGGTAAGTCCCATTAATGATGCGTGAACAAAACAGCCTTGTGTATATTGGCTGTACATGCACTGGCCATCATTTTTTACAAGTTATTTCCGCCACAAAAAACACCAAGCAGACCAAAGACTCACCGCCCAAATCTAATAACTCCAACTTTTCACGTGGTCATTTTGTCACTTGCTGTCGGGTAACAACCAATCACGGCTCACCTGGCCTCCACAGCATGCATGCGATTCATTGTCATTTTTTCACCGCTGAAAATGGCTCAAGTGCACTCCCTTTAACAATGCATTTTCATACATGAGCCTTTCTTTCTCTTTCTCTCTTTCTCTCTCTCTCTTTCTCTCTCTCTCTTTCGCTCTCTCTCTTTCGCTCTCTCTCTCTCTCTCTCTCTCTCTCTCTCTCTCTCTCTCTCTCTCTCTCTCTCTCTCTCTCTCTCTCTCTCTCTCTCTCTCTCTCTCTCTCTCTCTCTCTCTCTCTCCCTCCCCCCCTCAGCTACTGTGGGTGTTTGATGAAGAGGTTGGACTAAACCAGAGGGAAATAACCTATGTACCTGGACTATATAAAATTTTTGACGAGATTCTTGGTAAGTCAACAATTTAGTTCCGATTCAAGACGTGATCATTTTGTTTTAGAAATAAGGACATTTGGAAGTGACCCCAAACGTTTGAACGGTGGTGTGAGTGCCACTGTTGGGCTCGTTTTACCGTCCCTTTAAACTGCAAATTGTTTTCAAAGAATTGATCTTTTAGAGATGTTATTTGTCACAGACTTGTGTCTTTTGGAGCACACAACCAGATAAAATCGCATGCCGGTTTCTTCCTATCCAGTCAATGCAGCAGATAACAAACAGAGGGATAAAAACATGAGTTCCATCAAGATCAACATTGACCCGTAAGTACGAAAAAGCTCATGAAGTTTTTTTTGTTTAATTCACACAGTTTAAAAGTCATGAACATTTTTATTCCGTGCTATCTTGCACTCATGAATCTTCTAATCCACTTCCACCAGTGAATCCAACACTATCTCTGTATGGAACAATGGTAAAGGAATACCAGTGGTTGAGCACAAAGACGAGAAAATGTATGTCCCGGCTCTCATTTTTGGTCACCTGCTCACCTCCAGCAACTATGATGATGATGAAAAAAAGGTCACGGGTGAGTAAGAGGCACAAGGCCAAAAACAAATCTGCAAATGAGTCAAAGGTCGTTCAGGCCACATAATAATCATAATCTATGTACAATACTACTGTAACGTTCACAGCCAAAGTCATTTCCACATCATTCAATCGTAGTTTTCATTCCAATGTTCAGCCTCTTCCTCTCGTTGCATATCATTGTGTGTGTTTGCTCTCAGGTGGGAGGAACGGCTATGGTGCTAAACTTTGCAATATTTTCAGTACTAAATTCACTGTGGAAACTGCTTGCAAGGAGTACAGACACAGTTTCAAACAGGTGGGGAAAATATCGTGTACATGCACAAACTATGATACAGTAGCTTCTGCACATCAAGCAGAACCCCCCCCAGAAAAAGCATTGCTTTCTGCATTGTTCCCATGTGTTAGACTTGGCAGAACAACATGAGCAAGACTTCAGAGCCCAAGATCAAGTTCTTCGATGGAGACGATTTCACTTGTGTGGCTTTCCAGCCTGACCTATCCAAGTTCAAAATGGACAAACTGGACAGGGATACCGTAGCTCTTCTTACACGCAGAGCTTATGATGTTGCCGGCTCCTGCAAAGGTGTTAAAGTCACACTGAATGGGAAAAAATTACCTGTAAGTCAAATTTACCTGCACATTTGCTTGCCAATATATTTATACAAGCTGCTGAGAGGTGGCTTGCTTATACAAGTTTGAAAAGGAAACAGTGGAGAATTTGTCCAAGTTTCATCCAAAACCTCCAATGTTACTTTGTTCAGTGTCCCTATTCTATCCACCACAGCAATACCACTATTACACTTGGGATGTTGGAAAAAGATTCTATATGCGATCTAGGTGTTGACTGTAGCCACTATATCTATAATCACCACATTTAACAAGAAATGATCTTTTTGTCATCTGACAGAATGATTTCTTTTTTTCAAGCAGCAAAATGAGCAAATTGGATGTGCCTTTTTTCCCCCTCCCCCCTCTGTCAAGGTTAATGGCTTCCGCAGCTACGTGGATCTATACGTGAAAGACAAACTGGATGAAACGGGTGTAGCCCTGAAGGTGGTGCATGAAAGCGTCAACGAGCGATGGGAAGTGTGCCTTGCGATGAGCGAGAAAGGATTCCAACAAATCAGCTTTGTCAACAGCATCGCCACCACCAAGGTGTGGAGAAAGTAGTCGCGTGCATTGATTTTGGGCCATTCTTTCACACACACACACACACACTTACACACTTCTTGGATGAATGTTCAACGCTTTTGTCACCGGTGTTTTTGTCCAGGGCGGTCGGCACGTAGACTACGTGGTGGATCAAATCGTGTCCAAGCTGATTGAAGTGGTGAAGAAAAAAAACAAGGCAGGAGTGTCTGTCAAACCTTTCCAGGTGATTTCGAAAAGAACCCTTTCAAAATGGCGTTACGAGCCCTCATTGACATGGAATCTTTCTGCAGGTCAAGAACCACGTTTGGGTTTTTGTCAACGCGCTCATCGAGAATCCAAGCTTTGACTCCCAGACAAAAGAAAACATGACCCTCCAGACAAAAAGCTTTGGATCCAAATGCCTTCTGTCTGAAAAGTTTATCAAGGCTGTAAGTGGCATTTGAAATTGCTTTCAGCATCTGCCGTGGTTGACTTGATCTGTTCTCTGTCATCCGCAGGCAACCAACTGTGGCATTGTTGAGAGTATCCTCAACTGGGTCAAGTTCAAAGCTCAGACCCAGCTGAATAAGAAGTGCTCATCTGTCAAGCACAGCAAAATCAAAGGCATCCCCAAGCTGGACGACGCCAACGATGCCGGTCAGTGCCTGCCTGCCTGCCTGACAAATTGCTTTAGCAATGCTTGTCTGGATTCCTAATGGTGTGTCGGACATGTGTGTGCCGATGCTTGTCTTTTTCCTCACCGTCCGTCTTCAAGGTGGTAAACACTCCTCAGAATGTACTCTCATCCTCACTGAGGGGGATTCGGCAAAATCTCTCGCCGTTTCCGGACTCGGAGTCATCGGACGCGATCGCTACGGTGTATTTCCGCTGAGAGGGAAGATCCTCAATGTCCGCGAAGCGACCCACAAACAGGTATGTATGCGACAACCTATTTGACTGTACATAGTTTGGCATTCTCAACTTCGCCCATTAGTAGTGGCGGGGGGGGGGGGGGGTGCGTGTGTGTGTATATATATATAATCGCTCTTGCTCTCTCTCTCGCTCGCTCTCTCTCTCTGTCAAGCCCCATTGTTCGGGCCAGAGCAGCAACTGCTGCAGAGTCCCTGCTGATGGCTGATCTTTAGGGCCTACCGTGAATTGATTCATTTGATATTCACCACAGATCATGGAAAATGCTGAAATCAATAACATCATCAAAATTGTTGGACTCCAATACAAGAAGAGCTACGAAGACCCAGAGTCCCTGAGGAGTCTGCGTTATGGCAAGATCATGATCATGACTGACCAGGTGGCACTGCACTCTCTTCGCTTGCTTGCAGTGTGTGTATACTCCAGTTCAAGTTCCCCACTTTCATGTCTCTCTTAGGATCAAGATGGGTCCCATATCAAAGGTCTGCTCATCAACTTCTTTCATCACAATTGGCCGTCCCTGTTGAAACACACCTTCCTGGAGGAATTTATCACACCCATTGTCAAAGTAAGGCAGGATTGCGCATTGTCTGTATGCTCAAATGCTATGACTGGCAGCGAGCGAAACCGCAAAAGCAAAGCCCAGGTTCTACGCTTACTATCGCTGATTGTATTTTGCGCAGGTTTCTAAGAATAAGCAGGAGCTGGCCTTTTACAGCATTCCCGAGTTTAACGAGTGGAAGAAACAGACAGAAAACTATAAAAGCTGGCATGTCAAGTACTACAAAGGTTTGCTCTTTCCACAACATTTCCTGCGTTGAAATGGACGGACGGACGGACGGACGGACGGACGGACGGGCAAAGTGGTTCTTCTTATTGAGTCAACGTACTATGTTGTAGGTTTGGGTACAAGTACAAGCAAAGAGGCCAAAGAATATTTTGCTGAAATGGAGAGGCATCGCATCACCTTCCGATACAATGGTGCCGAGGATGACGCTGCCATCACCTTGGTGAGTGAGTTCAAGCTAACTTGAGTGGCGCTTCGACACTCAATTGAAAGAATTCTCCAGACAAATGAAATATCCTGCTTGTTTTTCTCTTCAGGCCTTCAGTAAGAAGAAAACGGATGACAGGAAGGAGTGGCTCACCAACTTCATGGAGGACAGACGGCAAAGAAGAATTCACGGTCTCCCTGAGGTTAGTCAATTCCATCAAATTGAAAGTTTGACAAAATGGATTTGTAACCAATGAATTGAATCCATCCCATTGGCACACATGTTGGAGGCGAGAAAGTTTCGACCGTTTTGGGGCATTTTGATGTGGCTGTATCTGCAATTTGAATGTTTGTTTTCCAAATGGGAAGCCGTTTGGAGCAGTTCTTTCCAAAGCACCCACGCACGCACGCACAAAGCGATACTACGACTTTTGTCTATGCCTTTGATCATTCACGTGACATTTCAGCAATACCTGTATGGAACGCAAGCCAGACATCTGTCCTACAATGACTTTATCAACAAGGAGCTGATTCTGTTCTCCAACTCTGATAATGAGAGATCCATTCCTTCCTCGGTCGACGGTTTGTACAACCCGTTTCCTATTCTGGTATTGGTGCCGACAAAAGTTGATTGACGGCAGTTCTAGCGCGCGCAGTATATAGTTGTCAACGTTACAAAGTTCCACTGCAAGTATTTCAGTCACAGACATGAAGGTTTATGCTTGCAGCCGTCCTTATCTTTGCAGGCCGTGCAGATATTGTGAAAGCACCTCACAAATATACAATCTGATGGGATTAAAAACAAAAACATCCAGAAACCCCCCCACAATTGTTCAGGAAGTGAATATCTGTAGGCCGCCGTAGCTCTGCCTTCTAACGGTTTTATCATTTTGATGTGTTGACTCCTGTTTTGTCTGTTGTAAGTAAGCTGACTATCTCCCGTTTTTGTCATTTAGGCTTAAAGCCTGGCCAAAGAAAAGTGCTTTTCACTTGCTTAAAAAGGAATGACAAGAGGGAGGTGAAAGTTGCACAGCTGGCTGGTTCAGTTGCAGAGATGTCAGCGTATCATCATGGAGAGGTACCATGGACTGTCAACTGTAAATAATGCTAGCAATGGGCAAGCAAAGTTAAAGACTGTGAAAGAAAAAGTGTCAAACCTTGTCTGTATTTTTGCCAAGCAGGCAGAAATTGCCCATCAGAGCAAATAAGAACTAGATGTGATTTGGGTCACATTGTCACTTAGTTTGCCATTTTTCTTTTCAGCAAGCACTCATGATGACCATCGTCAACTTGGCTCAAAACTTTGTGGGCAGTAACAACGTGAACATCCTGCAGCCACTCGGTCAATTTGGCACTCGCATCAATGGAGGCAAAGACGCCGCCAGCCCTCGTTATATCTTCACCATGCTCAGGTAAAGCCGTTTGTTCCGTTGATGATATCGATGCTCATTGGAAACGTTAGACTGGTCTTGCGCTCCAATTAAGGCTCGGCTTGTGACATTTTTACTACACACAAGCACAACGCGTGTGCAAAGTTGAATGAGTTTCCATGCACGTTTGCTCACGTGGTGTCTCTTCAATATTGTTTCTTTTGGTATTATTCCTTGTGTGTTTTGGAAGTTTCAATCATCAGATGTGCAGTGTGATTCGTCTATTTTGTGAGGAAGGGCGAACTAAGCAGAAAATCGGACTAAAGCTTCTTCTTGCAACTGCTCTAGGCTTTACTCCTACTTTTAGTTGCTTGGTAACAGACATTTATTCAATCCCTCATGGACGCACCATATTTAAAAGGATCTAAGGATGACTGTTTTTGGACAAAATGTTTGTCGCGCTGCTGCTCAATTTGAAGCCGACTCCTCGTCTTTTGTTGGCGTATGACGACTAAACATTGAACAAATCCTTTCCTACAGTCCTCTTGCCAAGCTGTTATTTCCAGCAGTGGACTCCAACCTGCTGAAGTTCCTTTATGATGACAACCAGAAGGTGGAGCCAGAGTGGTACATTCCCATCATTCCCATGGTGCTGGTCAACGGCGCCGAGGGCATCGGAACAGGTTGGGCATGTAAGATTCCCAACTACGACCCCCGAGAGATTGTCAACAACATCGGTCGGATGCTGAACCACCAAGACCCGCTCGCAATGGTAAAGTGGCAAGAGAAAATCAAGTGTTGATTCCCGAGCGCGGCGGCCCCGCTGCTGCTCACTGCTCCCCTCTCCCCCAGGGGATGGATCAAAATGGGTTAAATGCAGAGGACAAATTTCACCACACCCAGGTGTGCGAGTGACCATCATTGGGACTTTAACTTAACTTTAAAATGTTTGGACTTGTGATTTCAATTGTGGCCGTCACTCCCTCCCTCCACACTTTGCGCTTCACCTGTTGCCGCTTGGCTATTTCACGGCGTTCAAATACGCGGCGACAGCTCAAGAGCCGGTTGTTTGTGTTTTCATTAATATGTTGATTTTGTTTCACTTAAAATGCGTTTCCTAAAAGCTTCCCAGATATAAAAACTTCAAAGGGTTGATCGACGAACTGGGTCCCAACCAGTACCTGGTTAGCGGAGAGGTGTCGGTCCTCGACAAGAACACCATCGAGATCACAGAACTTCCTGTGCGAACGTGGACGCAGGTAGGCTTGAGCTGCGTATAAAAAGCTGCCCTTTGAAAATGAAGAAGCAAGCGAGTCAACGTTTTGTCATACAACAGGCTTACAAGGAATCTGTGCTGGAGCCCATGTTGCAGGGCACGGAAAAAACGCCGTCGCTCATCAGCGATTACAAAGAGTACCATACAGATTCCACCGTGAAGTTTGTGGTTCGTATGGCTGAGGAGAAACTAGCCCAGGCTGAGGCGGCCGGCCTCCACAAAGTTTTCAAGCTTCAGTCCAGCCTCACCTGCAACTCGATGGTAGTAAGAAGCGAAGCGTTGGATCCGTTTGGAACGGTGGACGCTGAGTGTTTTTTTTTTTTTGTAAACCCCCCCGCCCCCTTCGGCAGGTTCTCTTTGACCACATGGGTTGTCTGAAGCGATACGATTCGGTCCAAGACATTCTCAAGGAGTTCTTTGAGCTGCGCCTCCACTACTACAAACTTCGAAAGGACTGGTCGATGGGTAGCCTGGGAGCCGAAGCGGCTAAACTGTCCAATCAAGCTCGTTTTGTTCTGGAGAAGATCGAAGGGAAAATTTCAATTGGTGAGAGGGATGAAAAGATGAAAATGTTCAATCCGCTTCATTTTGGCCATTTTGTGTCCCGACAGAGAACAAATCCAAGCGCGAGCTGATCCGCATGCTGGTCCAGAAAGGCTACGAGTCTGATCCTGTCGCTGCCTGGAGCAAGGCTCAAGAAAAGGTACACTTGGCTTATGTTGGGAGCTTGGTTACCTGGGCAAATGTACTATATATTCGACCTCTGAAAATCAAATGGATATATTGGAGAGAGGCTACCCAACATCCTACGACATGGTTTAATTGCAGACACACCCACACACTCTCGCTTCATTCCAAAGAGAGGGACCGGAAAAGGGAAAATGCGCTTTAGCGCAGTCCTCCATATCTCTAATAGCGTCTGTAGGAGCCCGACCGACCATGTACGATGACCATTTGAAGAAAAACAAACGAAAGTGGATTGCTCGTGTCAAATCGAGCTTTAGCTGTATATACTGTAAACTAGGCTCTTGCCACCTCAGCTCAAAAAGAAAAAAAGATGACATGGGATTTGTGTTGTGATCTCTCTCAGGCGCAAGAAGATGACGATCAGAACGGAAATGAGAGTGACGGCTCATTGCACTCGGGCACGTCGTCGGGCCCAAATTTCAATTACATCCTCAACATGTCTCTATGGTGCTTGACCAAAGAGAAGGTGGAGGAACTCTTGAAACAAAGAGACCAGAAGGTAAGGTTAAGCACGTTTCTGTTTCTTGTCTGCTCTTTAAAAATTGGAGCCGCCTTTTAACCTCAAGTGGGACTTGAGTGGTTCGTTTGTTTGTCACCGATTATTCCTGGCTTTTGTGCAGACAGGAGAGCTCGAGAATCTCAAGGAGAAATCTCCAGAGCATCTATGGAAGGAGGACTTGGCCGTTTTCCTAGAAGAATTAGATGCAAGTGTTTGGGGTTTTTGCACCTCATTCTTTACCCGTTGAGGCTGACAAAAGGGGGGGGCGTCAGCTTGTGGGCGGGAGCAGTATTTTAAGCAGGGAAGCTCCCAGCAACTTGCTTTTCCAGGGGATCCCGGGACTTTTCCAGCTTAGAGGCTCTCTTTTCCTAGAAAGTATGTAAAAAGGCTTCAAACCCGTCCAGGTTCAAGCTTCTTTTGGCATTGCACCTGACAATGTTTGGGCTGAAAGTATAATAAGGCGTGACAAACAACCAGAGAGGTCAACGTTGAAGGAAACAAACATGATGTTGGCAAATAGTTCTTACTGTCTTTTGTGTGTTTGTCAGAATCTCGAGGCACTTGAGCGAGAAGAGCAAAATTTAGGCAAAGCCGTCAAAGTTGTCAAAGGTAAAGTTGGTAAACCCAAAGCCAAGAAGCTGAATCTGGAGGAGACCATGCCGTCGTCATTTGGCCGCAGGGTGGAGCCTCCGTCTCAGCCGCTGAAATCTGAAGCAAACAAGAAATTGAGCAGAAAGAAGAAGGTAACGTCACGATCCATTAGGAAGCGGCGTTGACATTGCTCATGTTTGTGAGGCCGTTGCCTTTAATGTGCAAGAAACATGCAGTATGTTGAGGGGAAAAAAGAGCTCAGCATATGGGCTGGCTGGGCATATGCAGGAAAGTCTCATTGCGTAACATAGGTAGGTCAAAGTTTGAGTCGGAAACAAAGGCCATGTTTCCTTTTCAGCTTGACTCTGACCCACTTGTGAAGTTGGAGGGTGACGATGAGCTTTTGGGCCAAGATGCCACGACGGGCGAAAGTCCTCTTGTCAAACCAAAGACTCCACCACGTATGAAGAAGGACAAGAAAGAACCAGGTCAGAGAGTATGGATTTGATTCCATATAAATGAATTGTATGGCAAAAAACAAACACCTTTTTTTCTTTGTTTACCCCTGCAGGAGTTCCCAGAGTGAGAAAAACCCCAGGGCCAAAAGGAAGTCCTGTAAAAAAGGTGAAAAAAAGAAATCCCTGGTCTGAAGATGAATCCAATTCAGACAGCGATCAGGAGAATAGTCAGCCCGTCATCATCCCAAGAGAGACAAAGTCTCAGAGGACATCAGGTACGCTTCACCATTTCAATGGCAGTCTTTCTTGCCACCTAAAATGCACATGTCATCAATTAGCATCAACTATTATTTATTGACATTTCTTTTCTTTCTTCATGTCTAAGAAGCAGTCTGATACAAAACGCAGTCAAACATATGTATGTATGTATTAGGGGTGTAAATCGCGGGTTTTGTCACGATACGATATCATATCGATACAAAGAACCACGATACGATATTTGCCGATATCTTAAAGCCTGCTGTGATTCATTCACGATACATCACGATATAGTGCTGCACGATCGATATATATATATATTTTTTTAAATAAAAAATATAGAACAATATCCTGATTTATAACAATTCATACGCAAAATCAACAAGGTACTGCAAACTCTTTATTTAGGAAATTACAAGAGTATTGTAGTATACAAACTGCTTATTTTAACACTGAACTTTATCAAATTCCTATATTTTTTCTCATATAAGTAAAGAAAAATGAATATTCTTTGTTTTTTTTGTAATACCATTAACTTTAAAGTGCATTACTGAACTATTTATTTACAATAATTTTAATTGTCCGTTGAGCCATCTTTTCTTTGGAATCCAAAGTGCTTCCAAACGAATGACTTGAAGCCCAAAGGGGAGCGAATTTCCTCGTCTTCTTGGTCAGACACTAGCCATAGCACCAGCCCAGGAGCCGCGTAGTTGTCGGCTCCCCTTTCACGTGCCTGCTCTGCTCACAACACAACACGCCGCGTACTGCTCCCGGAAAGAGGAAGCAAGCGACAATGAACTGGATTTCAAAATAAAGTCGTGTCTAATGTCCGAGGTCAAACACGGCGATATAAATCGATGTTTACGTTTAGCATCGATGCCAATAAATCGTAGAGCATTATATCGATTAATCGATGTGTATCGATGAATCGTTACACCCCTAGTGTATGTGTATGTATGTATGTATGTATGTATGTATGTATGTATGTATGCATGTGTAGTACTTGGAAAAGAGCACTACTAATCAATACTCTGCTTATTTTGTCAGCATCCAAGCCAAAATACACATTTGACTTCTCAGAGGAAGAAGATGAGGCTGAGAATGAAGACGACGACGACGACGACATTGTGGCCACTTCTATGCCCAATGCATCGGAAAGCCGGGACTGTGACAGTGGCCGCGATGACGATTACGACAAAGATCAGAAGACCGTGTAAGACTAGGCATTGGAACTATTGACTGCTGCCCTATTTCCCTTTTTCCTTATTACAATAGTTTTGACTACGTACCTTTTAATAATCCCTCTTGTCTAGGTCCGGGCCTGTGGCTAAAAACAAAGAGACAGGCACTATATTCTCTTCTAAGTCTGTCTTCTCAGACGAGGGCAACGACAGCGGTGAGTGCAAACTTTGTTGTCCGTATCATGGGGTCAACATAGCGACTGTTCCTCCATCTCTTGAAGTGCTTTCTATGCTTTTAGAGGGGTCCAAAGCTGCTGCTGATGCTGCTGATGCTGCTGATGCTGCTGATGCTGCTGATGCTGCTGATGCTGCTGATGCTGCTGATGCTGCTGATGCTGCTGATGCTGCTGATGATGTCGACAACAACAGTTTTTCCACCATTTCAAGCAGTTCTGCGTTTGACAGACAATCACTAGCAAAAAAAGGTAGTGTGTGTGTGTGCTAAAATATTGCATCTGCGCTTAACTATCAAGTGGCCTGCGTAATGCAGTCCCTTGAAGTCCATTCCATCAAATTTGAGTCATTTGATGTTTCCTCCTGCACCTTATTTTGAGTTTTGGCCTTCTGCCAGCCAATTCCAACCCTAGCAAGTTTGACCAGGCTTTTCTTTTCGTCAAGGGTCCAAGACATCATCTGGCGCAGTTCCAAAAGCGAGGAAGACACCTACACAAAAAACAAAGAAAGCTGATAAATCACTCTGGGATTCTGACTCTGACACCGGGTCCAAGAATGTATCTCCTAAAGGTACAGGTAAAGTCGTCCTCAGTTGACGACTCCTTTCAGTTCTGACAAGACCGCTGTCTACGCAGTATATGCTGTAATGAAGGAAATATTTTGGATGAAAAGTACTTTAGGGACAGAGATATAAAAGAAAGGCTGTAAACCATTTCATTTAAAGTCCTCACAAATACATTGCAAACCCTAGATCCCAATTATGGCAGCATTTTTGCTGAATGGATTTGTTCAATTCTATGCAGGTAAAGGTCGAGGAAAAAGGAGAATGCCATCTGGCTCTGGGGATGACGATTATAGTCCAGTGAAGAAAATGGCAAAAGTGGTATGTATCGTTGATGAGATTCGAGCTCTCTACTAGTTCCTCAATGGGGAAATGGGTATCGTTTTCAGGTTGCCTGTTTTCTTTCACAGTAATAGTGTTCTAATTTCATTATTTATGTATTAATTTGTTTGTTTTATTTCTGAATTACTAGTGCAGATCTTCAGTTGTGAGCGGAACCTCATCTATTGCAGTTTTACCTCGCTATTTTGCCGTGTTTTCTCGCAGCGTCTGCCGCGACGGGAACGCCGTAGCGATCCGTCGTGGTAACGAGGGAGCCGAGTCGAAAGGCCAAGCGCTCCGTTCACCGCATGTATCCAGCCACTTTTAGACGCACGGGACAGGATTTGATAGATCAGGATGGTTATCAGGCTGCTGCATGCTTGCCGATGAGCTGTGCTATTTGTCCAATTGTGGTTTTCACAACAACAGCAACAGCGACAACAGCAACAACAACATAAAGAAGAATGCCTAATTTGGCCCATGTCTTTTCTGTGATTGGAAACAGAAGTGTCACGATCCTCCGTCCAACGACGAGAACGACAGCAACAGTCAGGGTGCCACCAACGCTCCGTGTCGGGCCGGCCGCGCAAAGAAGGAGGTCAAGTACTTTGCCGAATCCGACAATGATCATGACATGTTTGACTAAATCCTCTTTTGACAAAGTTGGCTCGCTCCCCTCCTATGGAATTCTTTTACTCCCCACGGAATTTGTACATCTCCTCTTCAAATGTTATTTTGTTAATGGTATTGTTTTATTTTTTTATGTGTAGTTTGAAAATGTTGACGGATTTCTTTTTTATGTTGATTGAAACATTCTGTATTTGTCTGAGGCAGGTTTTAGAAGTTTAGAAAAGCTTTTAATTGTGAAAGGATAATGTCACTTTTTAAAGAAGTAAGAGTAAACCATGAAATATGTGTCACCTCTGCTAGTTTTGGATGATTCAAGACAACAATGACATTGTATATGGAGCACTATTTAGTCACTCAAAACAAGTGTTTCACTTCAGTGTGTGTCAAATATATGACTTCTGCCGTGTGAAGAAGTAGCTGAAAATTCTTTTGTCTGTAACCAAAAGATGAACATAATTAACATCTAAACGCCAACAAATCATATTGGCGAATAAAACATGTTTCAACCAGTTTGAATTCACGTGACCTTAAATGGGAGAACTAATCTTGTAAACCTTGAAGTGAGACCAAGTGTGAAGTCAATTTGACGGCTAAAACGACGTACTTTATTCTTTTTCTCCTGAACGTGACCCCGCCCATCGCAAAGCGCTTAACAACAAAAACGCTTATGTGAAGTAATCTCCGGTAATCTTTCGAGATGATGTCATTTCCAGGACACGGAGTCGCCAGTCGGCCATTGTCCCGTCGCGTTCACCGCCATTGTCATCGCCTCGGCCATGCGTTGCTCTCGTGTCGGTTAGGATGAGAATAGGGCGTGTAAATTGTTGACCCTTTTCATCCTCGCACTTTGGCCAAGCCAACCAATTTCACACGAGTGTAACAACTCGAAGGGGCTCCTTCCAATGCTCGCAGCCGCATCCCTGCCGCTCTGGCATCGGTGGGGTGGGAGAGATTTTCCACTGTCTGCTTTGGCTCAACATCCTCCAAAGCAGATAGGAATTCATGCAAACCTCTGAGGAATTCAATTCATTGTAAAATTACAACGGGGGAAATGTTCCCTCTTAAAAAAGAAAAAAGCCTGGGCAGACAACGCCTGACACAGGAGGCAGGAGCGGTCAACTTCAAGCGTATATGCTTGTCTACTTAAAGCAGGCAAAACCTTGTCCTCTATCTCCTGAAACCTTTAAGCACCGAGGCAACTCGTGTGTATGCAAGGCCACATCATCACGCCTGAGCAGAGAACACCCGGAGGGAGGGAGGGAGGGCGGGAGGGAGCCATTTTTTTGTATTTATTTTTAGTCAAACGACCTAGAATTTTCCCACGATTTTCTTGTCCCTGTGAGGTTGGCCTTCGCCTTTCTCCCGTGTGCCTGCCGCACTGCCACTTCAAAAGTAAGTCCACTTTGCAATCATCTCAGTGCTATACAGTTGCTACATCATTTGTGTTAGAGTACACAGAGCTTAGCATTTGCGAATCAGCAACACGCCTGTGTATTCTATCACACACACACTCCCATAAACATTTTCCTTCCCGAGCTGCCCTTTTTAATGTCTGCATTTTTCTGGAGTAGTAGTAGTAGTATACAATCTTTTGTGATTTGTTTTGTTTATGCTGAGTAGAAAGACAGAATAAATTTTTGTTATACAGAACTTGGTGCGTTTTGTGTGTTTGAGTCAGTTGTGATCACTAATCGGTGACAAGTATTCCCAATTTATTTAATATAGCTCCAAATTCAAACACCAGGTTTTTTTTTCCTCTCATTTGAAGCTAAATGAATCAAAGGGGTGTCATACCCCCTCCATTTCAGTAGCTCACAAGCTGGAGACATTTCTAAGGAATAATCAACATTGCTTTAGGCAGGGAAATGATCATCTTCAGCTTTTCCAACAATGTTCAATTAGATAGAGATTCACCCCACAGAAGGCGGAACAATCACTTGGGTGAGTATTATAAATATTATTTACTTGTAAGTGTCCTGATTTAATTGAAATACACTTTCATCTTTACTAAAAACCTTTGTAGTATGACAGAAATTAAAGGTATTATTACAATTGAACAGTTTAATAAGCAAGTAAAAGTTTACTGTACATATTTTGATTTGAAACCAACATCGTAGCTTCAAAACAACAACAAAAGCTAGGTTGCTTGAGAAAATTGTGCATACATATATATCAAAACCTATGTCATAGTCATAGTAACATCACGACTGTGGTCTGCAAAAATCCTCTCAATTCTGTTTTTAAAAAGACATGGTGTGCTTCACGAGAGACATTGCCGTAGTTTTACTGTGCCTAGACTTAGTGTTAAAAAAAAAAAAGTGGATTTGTTCCGTGAACATTTTAAACATCCTATTTTTGTTTCGTGTGTGCTAGTGTGCGTGTATAGTTTTCCCATTAATACTATCCACCCAGACAACAGATTGTTTCAGTTATTGATAGGCGCTCCTCTGTCTGATAAACACTTGAGCATACACGGCAGCTATTTAAACTCCAAACAAGATTAGTGCACGTCAAGGACATCACCTCATTGAAAAGTTAAACTGGTATCAAGCCTTCTTTGCACTCAGATTTGCCTCAAATGGCCTGCCTCATACCAGCTGTTGCTAGTTAATTACAACTACTTGCCAACCACTCACACATATTGGACAGAATATTTTTGGGACGCTAAAATAAATTTGAAAAGATGTTGCCAATGAAAGAAAGCATTGTTAATGATCCATCATTATCCTGGCGCAACAACAAAAACCAGATATATTTTTTTCATTGTTATATTTGTCTTCCAGTTATTACAGGCACCGATTTCTTTGAAAATGAAAAATGCGCAATTAAACGTTTCACCCTTTCAACAAGAGTATTTTCACAAACGAGTAGTAAACAAACCCGGATGAGCCAAATTCAGATGTTGGATACTGTCATAACCACTCGATGGTAAATGATGGCCTCCCAAATGCAAAACTAGATATTTAAAAGGAGAAATACAAAATCTCAATGCAAGAGTTGCCTTGTTTGATAATACTAATACATCACATTACTAAAGAACTGAGGAAACCCTCTTTAATTGTACAAAACAAGAAGTTATACAAGTTATAGTATGAGCACTATGATGATTGTGGATGTCTTCAGCCCTAGACTCTTGTGTGAAATGTTGACAAGATATGGTCACGTGGCTCAGGTGACAGCGGCTTTTGTAGTGAGGACGTTGCTGGCTTTGAAAAACGATTCAAAATGGCAGACTTCCTAGTAGGTTTGCCATGTGACTTTCTCATAGGTCTTAGGCTGTTAGGGTTAGACCTCCAAATGGTCAGAGATTTTGGTGAAACAACCGAACCTTCAAAAAGAAATGGAATCGCACAAGATTTATCTCGGAAAATGCACTTTTTTACCTTTTAAATACATTTTATTGTACGCTTGGAGTCTCCAGGATGGTAGAATAGTTTAATGTGAGAGGTTTTTATAATCTATTTGGGGGGATATTTTTGACGCCGTTGTATCAGTTGTATCTATTTTCTATCACCTATGTTTATCGATTACCTATGTGTACCTATGACGTCACAGTCTTCGGGGCGGCACACGCAAACAAGCTAACAGGTGTTTCCAAACATTTTGGCAAATCCGCCATCTCTATTACTCCAACTTGACACAACTCCAGGATGATGCCGAAGTGGAGAAATGTCACGTTGGTGGATGCATTAATGCACACAACTCATGACACCGTCCCTCAGCATCAGAACGTCGAAGGAGAGCCTGGTTAATTGACTTTTCGGGTCCTGCTCGTCTGTGCCAAGCAGGCACTTCAAGCACGAGTGTTTCCGAAAAGATTCGCCGCAAGACGTCGTTTCATTGAGAGTTCAGCTCCAATGGAAACGACGGACGGACGGACACTATAAAGCGGTAAGCTTGAGATGACACAAAAATAATCAACTGTATTTCACTTTCATATTATTGTGTGTCTATGATGCCCTCGTTTGCATAGCGTTAGCATGTCTTTCTGCGGATTTTGGAGCTGTGCGCTCTGTTTTCACTGCTTGTGGATGTATTTGGAGTGGTTGTATCCGATGATTTGCATCGAAGGTGCGGGTTTATTCTTAGGGAACACAATCATGTGTGAAACGCATTCGTTAGCTTCTAGCTAAGGCTAGACACGTCTTCTGCTGTTAACATGTTTTAATCAATTAAGAAGCGGAAAAAGAGGCGCACACCATGCGGGGTGTGAAGTGTCTCATTTGCGTGTCAAGAGACCGCACCAAAAACGGCTTGCGCTGACGCTATGATGACGAGCAATTCAGACAAAAGGGTATGGATTTATAACCATGATATACTTGTTTATGATTTGTTAATGGATTTCAAATTGGTTTAATTTCCCCTTGAGGGACTTTCTTATTGCCATCCCTCCCTCCCATCCTCTACCACCCAACACTTATCTTGCTCAGGGTCACAGAGTGTGGAGAGTATTTCGACTAAGTTGGGGTGAAAGGTGAGCGAAACACTGGATTGATTGCCAAGGCACACATAGAACTCAACAAGCATTCACCCTCACATCGCCAAAGTGAGGTGAGTGGATCACTACAGCACGAGTGCAAATGCTCAATGTCAAAGATATATATCGGCTGAATTCTTGTACCCCCCCAAAATCACAGCACATTTGTTCAGCCATTAACAGCATCGACAAAGAGAGCGATCCATTTTCAAAATGTGCTCAATCGGTTGTCAAATTAACACGCGCGCGCACCCAACCACCCAACACACACACACACACACACACATACACACACGCACGCGTAGTAGCGCTATCTGGAAAACCAAACTCATTTGACCAAATTGCGACAAAGGCGCTATCAATCAGCCCAACACCGATGCCATCGAAAGGGAAGTTATCGGCGTTGCGTAAATGTCATGTCTCCTCTCTTCGATAATGAGGTCGGCTTAGTTTTCTGCTTTGTTTCATATTGCATTCTAATATTTCCAAGTGGCTATTTAGCATCGGAGGGAGCACTGCCAAAGGTCTTAATCTGTGACATGGTGTGTGGCACATCAAGGATTTGTGGAGTGTGAGATTAGGGCTGTACGTCGTCATAAAGCTCTACGTCTCAATTCAGCCGTGTGGTGGTGGTGGTGGTGGTGGCGGCGGCAGTGGCAAGCGTATGAGCAGTTACTTGCTGTGGCCTGTGACGTTGCTGGACGTTTGAGGATACAAACCTTTGCTCTGGTAGGTTGGAATTTTCCACGCCATTTTTTTTGGGCTTGGTTTTTGAGGCTTGATGCAGATTTCCAACCGGATCCTATCCCACGCCGTTTTTTTGGGGTTGGTTTTTGAGGCTTGATGCAGATTCCCAACCTGATCCTATCCTCCTCTATGATTAATGTTATGTTCTTTTGAACGTTCTTATGAATGTCATTGTTGTTGTTGTTGTTGTTTTTTCTCAAATTCATTGCTGACATACTTGATCCGTGTTTTGCTCTTTCTAGGATGAATCACTGCATAGCAGAAATTTCTGAGATGTATCACTCTATGGTTGGCGACTACACAATTCAGGGCGGCGGAGAACACTGCGTGTATGGCGGCGACGGTCCGGGCTACGGACACTGCGAAGCCCAACCTCTTCACCATCATCCGCCGTGCCTGGAGCACGTTTGGCCGTCGAGCCAGCGCGATCATTATTTGCACGCTTGTGTCCCGTCCGCTTTGAAGAGTGACTTTTGCAGCACGGAGATCCCGCTCAGTCATTCTTATCATCACCCCGAGCATTCTTCCGAGATGAAATCGGACCTCTCGCATGTGCAGTGGATGCAAGGCTCCCCCATCAAGAAAGGTAGGATAACCTGCAACGGCTGGCTTCATTATTGATGTCTTCTGAAACCTTTTTCGTGTATTTATTAATTAGGGCTGACTCTTTGATCAATGATGTCTGGGATTTAAGTCTCAGCATAAATCCAAGTCCTGGCGTCATGCAGTAGGATTCCTTATTGATTGGATTATTATTGATTGGATGTGGAGACAGCAGAAGGTTGGTGCGAGATAATAATTGCAAAGGGAGCATTGAATTGAAAAAAAAAGTTGCTCTCAAAACTCTTTCAAAGCAGCAACTGAATTTAAAACGCTTGTGAAAAATCCCACATTTTCCTGCAAAGGTCAGAGATACAAGCACTTCACGGTGGCCAAGAACCAAAGGCAATTCACTCGACAATTTGCAGGCGTCTGGAAAGAGGCTCAAAGTTCGAGTAGCTTGCAACTCCCAGTCAAACAAAAGCTAAAAGACGCATTTGAGGGAATTTGCTAGAAACCAAAGAAGGCCAAAGTCAAATTAGCCTCCAGTAGGATGAGGTGAGGATATTTTGGCAGGACTATGTCAAGTCAAGGCTAACACTGCTTTCCTTCTTCTCCCCGCCCCCCTCCCCAGGGTACATCCCAAGTTACATGGACAACGACGAGCTATGCGTAGTGTGTGGGGACAAAGCCACGGGCTATCATTATCGCTGCATTACCTGTGAAGGCTGTAAGGTAAACAACGGATTGATTGGACGAGCACATGGAAGACTCACTCAATCTCTACGTACGTTACGTACCTTGTGCTGTCTAGGGCTTTTTCAGGCGGACAATTCAGAAAGACTTGAAGCAAAGCTATACTTGCAAGTACCAGGAAAAATGTGCCATAGACAAGGTGACCAGGAACCAGTGCCAGGAGTGTCGCTTCAACAAATGCATTGCCGTAGGAATGGCGACTGACTGTAAGTTGTCAAATGACATCATCTTACCAACATTTGAATGCACTGAGGTGTTGGTTGTCCTTGTTCTTCAAGTGGTGTTGGATGAGAGCAAGCGGCTGGCCAAGCGCAAGTTGATCGAGATGAACCGGGAGCGTCGCCGCAAGGAGGAACTCCAAAAAACCCTGTTGGATCAACGTGAGCCCACGCAGAAGGAGTGGGACCTCATTCGCATGATTACTGAGGCCCATATGGCCACAAATGCACAAGGAAATTACTGGAAGCAGAAGCGCAAACTCTTGGTAAGAGATAGATATCATCCTCCTGTGCCAGCCGTCATGTGTCATTTGCACTGCGCAGCGCTTTGTCATCTCACCTCACCTCACCACGCCACAGCGAGCGTGGGCCCATTAAAGTAAACTTCTTTATTTTGCCTGTCTTCAACTTCAATCGGCAGTTGATGTTAACTCGGGATGACCTGTTTGTTTGTCCTTCATTTCAACGTCACACCCGATGTTGCTTATCCGACAGGTGGAGGAAAGCATGCTTCTTAATGAAATCACACGCAATTTATTCGATACCTCTGACCAGAATGCGTTGGCGACCAAGGAAACCAAGGTATGACGCAACACTCCGTATGTATCCATTTCTGGCACGGATTTCCACCCAAAACGTTTGTCGTCCTTTGTTGTTTTATGTTCCCGCAACAGCCGTGGTTGCTGAAACTGAGTAAATCAGGTGAAACTCACGCCAGCACACTGCCAATGCAGGTGGCCGAAAGCAGCAATGATTCCGTCCGTCGTCAAGTATGCGAGTTTCAAATGAATTGTGAACATTCCTCTCCCTACGGTTGGCATCAAGGAAGAACGTGCTGTGCTGTAGTTCCCATGCTTCCCTGTTACAGCAACTGCTACTGATTTGACCAAGAGTACAAAATTCATAGTTAGTCATAGGAATTGCTCAATGGTAGAATGACGCGTTCTGTACACTAGCGCTGGGGGCGACTATCATGAAAGACTGTGATTGATTGGCCACTCAAATGGGCAAACTTGAACCACAATGGAATAATGTTGAGGTTTATTCTGCAATGTAAGACCTTTATTAAGGCCAGTGGTGGGCATCGTGTTCAGTCTGTATTTCAGCAGATCTTCCCATTCAGCCAAAGGCCGTCGAAAACGGACTTACCCGTACCGCGTCAGGTGCCGCGCACCTGACATGCAGCCAAATGAAGAAAAACGAGCAAACCGAGACTGCAATGACGCGTGTCCCGTCTTTTTTTTTTTACATTTATTTCATTTCATCCGTCACGCGTGTCTGTTTTACGTTGGTCTGCGTGCGTATCGGGGTGTAACGCTTTTGAAGCGAACCGGAAAACTGCAGTTGAACATTGGTTGCTGGTGAGAGCAGCTACATAACTGGTATGACATGCGCCAAAGATCCAGCCTCTCACCTGACCATATAGACTGGGATTATCCATTGTACCATTTTGATTTGACTTTGCCCACCTCTGATTGATGAAATCACTGCAGTCTATTTCTCTGACTGACTGTTTGAGAGTACGACATGTCCTTGTTGTCTTTTCATTTCAGCCTGCAAACATTGGTCATTCATCCAGCGTAAATAGCCCTGCAGTGGATTTAGAGGCATTCAGGCAATTGACAAAACTTATCAGCCCTGCCATAACACGAGTGGTGGACTTTGCCAAAAAGCTCCCTATGTTTGGTGAGGTACGTGCAGCCACCCAATCCATCTCATTTGAAGTAAGTGTCAATAATGCCATTGCTTTATTGTCTGGGTGTGCCCAGATAGACTGGGGACGACGACAGTGGTAGCCACTATATGAGGACATTTGCATGTACTTTACCAACCAATTTTCCCTTTCCCAACCGGCCTGAATCCACGTTGCTGCTCGCAGATGTTTGTTTATTTATTTTTTGGGGGTCTTTTTTCGCCAAGCCTAGCTTCTACTACGCTTAACCATGAGCTCACGCTGTGGCGGATCAATTTGATGCCTCTGGAGTTACGGCAGTTCTGCACATCACCCTTATTCTTAAAAAAAAATAGGAAGCAGCACACTTCATCTCCACTCCTCCGAGATTCTATTTTTTAGAAACGCCACGAGACATTTGCGTGCCTCCGCTGAATTGTCTAACCAAATGTAATTGGTTTTAATTCAAGCAAAAAGAAAGTCTTAGTTTGAGCTCCTGTGCACTTTTTTCAAAACAAATATTCTGGAAAGAGTTGCTTTCTTTCTTCTTGTGACAGCTGCCGTGTGAAGATCAGATCATCCTACTGAAAGGCTGCTGTATGGAAGTCATGTCGTTGCGCGCCGCCGTTCGCTACGATCCAGAGAGCCAGACGCTGACAATTAACGGAGAGATGGCAGTCACACGAGGACAACTTAAGAACGGAGGCTTGGGTGTGGTGTCGGATGCCATTTTCGACCTTGGTGTCTCGCTGTCCTCCTTTAACTTGGATGACTCTGAGGTGGCTCTTTTACAAGCGGTTATCCTGCTTTCATCTGGTAAGCCGCATGTCGGAAAACTTCAGCCCCAAAAATGAGTCCTTTTGCATTTCGAGTTTGCTTGCAGTGCACTTTCGTTTAAGTGCAAAGCAGGTTGTCGTTATAAAATTGGACCATAATTGTTTCCAAACCAAAATAAATGCGACGTTCATATCTTTTCCATTGTTGCCTGTATGATACAGTCAAAGCGCTGAAAGGCTGCTTTCTCTCCTCAGATCGTCCAGGCTTGAGTAGCGTGAAGCGGATTGAACGCTGCCAAGAGGAATTCCTGCTGGCTTTGGAACATTACATCAACTATCGCAAACATAAAGTCGCTCATTTGTGGCCAAAGCTGCTGATGAAGGTGACAGACCTGCGAACGATTGGCGCCTGCCACGCCAGCCGATTCCTTCTCATGAAAGTGGAGTGTCCCACTGAGTTATTCCCTCCTCTGTTCTTGGAGGTATTTGAGGACTGATTGGAGGATTCCGATTGCAAACATTGTATGTGTGAGCACTTGAATGGCGTGACTTTCACATTATGCACTACTGAGTATCACTTCATTTTGTAACTGTAGTGGGTAGTTTGGTGATTGGGTGTCTTTCTGTGTGAGTAACTGGATCGATAGCATTCTTGTTTTTTTTTTTACTTTGTATTGTTTACTTTGTGTTGTTGCTGGGGATTTCACCTTTCACCATCCCTGCTCTTAGCATAGGTCCTCTTTGTCTTGTTGATGATACAGTAGGATTGTTTTAAAACATCTGTTCATTAACAGTGTTGCCAGTGACCTTGAAAAAGTAACGTAGTTACTTCACTGGTAAGTTCTTTTTAAAAGTAACAGTTACATCACAAGCTACATTATTAGTTACTTTCAGAAGAAGCAACAATACCACTTAATGCAAAAATGACAGCTCTTTTTGCCATTGTCGTCTACGGAGTCTGTTTATTGGTACCGTTGTCGTATCGGAAGTGTGTTTATTGGTATAATGGAAATTCAAATATTTTTCTAGCATTAAAACAAAAAAACGTCCTGAATGGCCTCCTTGTTTTTGTTTGAATAATGTTTCTCAGAAATGCACACTACCCTCCCTATTTTGCGGGTCCATCAACAGCAGCGCCCTTCCTGCCTCTCCGTGATTGGCGGCCAGAGTCCTCCACTCAGCCAACCTATCAGTGCAGGCAGGGGAGAGTAGTGGTTATCAGCTGCACTGATTGAAGCTGGAAATCTGTGCATTGGTGGCTGGGAGGGATCATTGTGTGGTCGGTTCCCAGGGCTGGCCGTGTCGCCTGAGAATGAAAACGATACGCACGTCTGGCCTGCCCGCCCGTCTCCGGTGATGTAGACGAGCTGAGATGGAAAAAAACGGGAAGCAAGCTTCAAAGTAAGTGGCCCGGTTCGTCATAAATCTCATCCCCCAAAAGCCCTCAAATCACATCGGAATTTTTAATGGCGATACAGGCCTTTTATGAGCGCCAATGTTCAGCCCACTTTAGTGTCCCCTTTCAATGTTGCCCAGATCAAATTTGAGATGTACGTCTAAAATGTATCAAAACCTAAATTGTGCAAAGATATGTCCTACTGTCTACTCTTATCACAAGTGGCTAATCCCCTGCAATGTATTTTGTCCTTGGTTTCAAAAAATGCCAATCAAAATGTGAAAGAAAAAACAAAAGTTGATCAGAGCAGACCAAGCAGAAGTCAAGTTGGATGTGCTACCATTTTGCTTATGTACCAAACCCAGGAAAAAAAAAAAGAGATAGATGGCTGCCCTCACATCTGTGGAAGTAGCACAAGGGAGCACGTTGGCAAATGAAGGTTCTTTATTTGTTTGAGAGATTCCGAAACACGAGCTCTCTAACGGTAACGGTGCAGCTGCAAGGTGTTGCGCCTCTTCCAGGCTGCCCGGCGGGAACCTCCAATGGTCTGGTGGAATTTATGACCCTTGCCCAGCCCACGGCTCTTCTTTCCTGCAGAGGTTAGGCCGCGCATCTCTCTATGCTTGTGCACAGCCTTTGTGATCCATTGGGTTTCTGGGTTGCGCCTGGTCGTCTTATGGAAGGGGTCTATCAAAATCACCTCAAAGAACTTGTAGGTGGAGTCCTCACCCACCCAGTAAGAGTTCAGCACTCTCAGGGCGCCGCAATGACGGCCGGCGCGGCCCTGCAACAACAAAAAGTCAACAATTTATTAGACTCTACAAATACAGCAGGACCGACCGCCTCAGTGCTCGTCATAGTTCAATGCAAAATGTACACGTGTATATCTATATATGTATACGTACCTCGGCAGTGGACTGTAAACTGCGGGCAAACTTGAGCTGGTTAACACCGTGGTGCACTGGCTTTCCATAAGTGGCACCTTTGGGCACGGGGCGTTTACGACCACCACGGCGCACACGGATACGGTAAATGACGTAACCTGTTTGTTCAAACAAAACGCAAAACATTTCATTGTATAAATCATAAGCCAGTTCAAATTGGCATGGACACTTTCTTTAATCGAACCAGTGGTCAGATTCAAACAATGATCAATCATTTTGAGAGCGCAGATTGAGCAAATAGAACGGAAATAGTAGCAGGCTCCCCACCACAAATCGATTCCCTTCCCTTCCCAAACGACACAGTTTATACTTGATGGCAAGGTCCCAAATTCCTTTCATTTACCTTGTTTGGCCTTGTAGCCCAGCCTACGGGCTTTATCGGGTCTGGTAGGTCTCGGAGCACGATGAAGGTTTGACAATTGCCGATACTGCCAGCAGCGCACACGAAGCAAGAAGCGCATCACATCTGACTGCTTCTTGCGCCACAATTCCTGCATATAGCGATATGCCCCCATGTTGTTTTATCTGCCAACGACAAGAAAAGGAGTGAAATCAAGACTTGATCACATCATGCGTCTTACTTTCGTAATGACAGTCATTCTACCTTCCTGCCTATATTAACTAACCCTAACCGGTTAGTCTCGACGGACACTCTTGTGACCAGTCAACGCGCCGTGTTATGTTGTACGTGGGCAGCGATTAAAAGTAACATGACCAAATAAAACTGTTTTTGACACTCAGAGCAACGTACAAGGAGGAATGTTTTAATGACTGTAGCGCCGCTTACTCATATGCCTAAGCCATTAGCATCAACAAATGTGACTTTTAAGACAAGAAAACAAAGTCTCCGTCAGCAAATAATCAGCAGCACCTGTTCACAATTCTAACGTGCACACAACGCCTAACACCTAGTAAAAGGATGCACACGTATAACATGCGATGGACATAGATTATAGTTAGGGGAATAGCACAATACCTAGCTAACGCGATGGTGGGCCAGCCGGAAAGAGGACGCACAATTACCCAGCATGCAATTTGAAGACGGTGTCAAGACGCAATCTGTGACTACTGCGCGATCTGAGGCGCGCGTGCGCAAAAGGTTAGGGCCATCTTGGACGGCGAACGCTCGCGTAATTTGCATTACGCGCTTGGTCAAAACGCACTCACGCAAGCAAAATGCACAAGTGGTACCTGGAAAGTGCCTACACAAATACGGCGCGCATAAATCATATCGGCAATGTTTAGTAGTTATTCCTAATTCACACTGTAGTGTATTCTTTGAATATAACGTTCTGATTCCGCCTCTAAATGGCCGGGCTCTTTGTACAAAACGCCAGTCCAGTAGATGGCGATATTGCACCGGATGGATGTTTTGTGAACCTCCTTTAAACTCCGTCAAGAACAAGAACGGTCGGCCCTAAGTGTTCGATACCGCGTTTTATGGAAGCACCTTGCCTTGTGTGATATCGTTAACCATTTGCCTGTACTAAGTGCGTATTACGCTATTGTATGAAACATGGAGACAATTTTGGAGCAGCAACGTCGCTATCATGAAGAAAAGGAGAGGCTAATGGATGCTAAAACAAAAGAAGTGTTACACAAGAAATCGACGGTGAGGTGTTCCCACATTGTGCTACAGTTAGCATGATTGTATAGCGACAGTATGCACTCGGGACATGTTAAAATAAATAGTATGATTGTTTATTTGAACGCTGCTGTGTCAACAGTTGCGGGAACAGATCAATTCGGATCATAGGACAAGAGCCATGTTGGACGTAAGTTGTTGTTTTTGAACTTATTCATTTGATTTGAATGGCCATTCTGCCATTGTTGCAATATACTCATCCCCGACAAATTCTGTATCTACACCCTGGCCGCGGGAGAGCTAGCGCACGCAATGATTGAACTTGACGACTCTGCGATCATTTTTTGAAAACCGTCAAATTGATCTTGAGCAATTAGCTCAAATCCCGTCGTGGACTCGAGCTCATGAGACGACTTGCCTTCCGTGATTTGTGTCTTGTCCCATCCCTAGTCCTGAATGAAGCCATACATCAGCCGCAACGTATTTTCTTTCCAAGATGGATTTGCCTTTTCATTTGTCAAAATAGCTTTTAATCGGATGCACTTCATTTTCATAAAAACAACAACTTCAATTCCAATGTGCCAGTACCCCAATGTTGCCAAGGCTGACATATTTTTTCTCGTTTCGTGTACGCTGACTCCCATTTCTTTTTTGTAGCGCTATATGGAAGTGAGTGCCAATCTCAGAGACTCTTATGAAGACAAGGATGGGTAAATTTGTTTTCCCAGATTTATAAATGATGACTTCTTTTTTGTTGTTGTCATTTTATGGTAAAATGTCCATACATTTTTCTCGAAGTGTTCAGCATTCATGCCCGCCCTCTATGTTGACAGAATGAGGAGGGATGAGCTCGCTGCCATCTCGGGGCCCAATGAATTTGCAGAGTTCTACGACAGACTTAAACAGATAAAGGAGTTTCACAGGAAGCACCCGAATGAAGTAAGCGATCCATAATTGGAGGTGATTGATGTAATGGAATGCTCCCCCCAACGATTGATTTGATTGCTATGCTTGTAGATTTCCATTCCAATGTCTGCAGAATTCGAAGAGCTGATGAAAGCCAGAGACAACCCTAGTGATGAGGCTCAGAGTAAGTGTCAATATTTTCCACTGTACCGCATCCTAACCTTTATAAAAGTCGAACGGGAGTTAGCTCACGGGTACCCGTCCAGTCTTTTTTTCCAAGGGCCGCCCGCATGCGTTTGTAGATCTTAACGTGCGTGCAAATCCATTGTTGCAGACCTCGTGGAATTCACGGATGAAGAAGGATATGGCCGCTACCTTGACCTGCACGATTGCTACCTGAAGTACATCAACCTGAAAGCAGCCGAGGTTCTTTTATTTTGCAAAATTCCTCTTACTCGATGAAGCAAACTCACGCCGGTACGTGTATATTATTTCTTTCGGCAGAAAGTCGAGTACATCACTTACCTGTCATCGTTTGACCAGCTCTTTGACATCTCCAAAGACAGAAAGAATGCAGAATACAAAAAGTAATGATACAAAAGGACATGTCAGGACTTGAAGGCGGATATCAGTGTGCATGCAACACGTGGACCGTGCTTTTGTATTTCTTGCAGGTATTTGGAGATGCTGCTGGAGTACCTGCAGGACTACACAGATCGAGTCAAACCTCTACTCGACCAAAATGACCTCTATGACAAAGTGCTGTCAGACTTTGAGAAAAAGTGGGAGACGGGCACATTTCCAGGGTGGCCTGTAGGTTTGCTTGAAGCTTGCTTGTCTGAGTGTGACTCGTTATTTGAATGAGCTTTTTTGATCACAGAAAGAGACAAGTAGTGCTTTGACGCACGCCGGCGCTCACCTGGATCTCTCGGCTTTTTCGTCTTGGGAGGTAAACGACAGATGCATTCGATGTGTCATTTCACTGCCACATACGTTATTCCTGTCACACAGGAGTTGGCTTCCTTGGGTCTGGACAGATTAAAGTCTGCTCTTCTGGCATTGGGACTGAAATGTGGAGGGTGAGAATGCCTTCAACACGTAACAACACATTGGTGCCAACCATACCCCAATTTCAAATGGTTGAGCAACAGCTGAATGTGTCTTTATTTTGTGTCCGGTCCCATGTGTTTTGGACAGGACTCTTGAAGAGAGAGCTCAGCGACTCTTTAGCACCAAAGGCAAATCTTTGGACCTGCTGGATCCATCGCTGTTTGCCAAAAATCCCAAAGTGAAAGGTCCTAAGAAGTATGTGTTTGGAAACCATACACGAGGGAGGCCCCAATAGCGATTTGTCACAGCACTTGTGTGTGTGTATATTGTACACACCGCAAGTGGCTCTAACTACTGTCTAATTGATTTCCATTCACCCTACCTGCAGGGACACCGAACGAAACAAGGAAATTGCCTTTTTGGAGGCTCAACTCTATGAATACGTCGAAATCCTTGGTGTAAGTATGAGAACGTTAGCAAATGTTTTGAAGAGAATTAGCCATAGACAAGTGTGTCATGTTCATTTGAATTTGTAGGAGCAGAGGCAGCTTACTCACGAGAATGTGCAGAGGAAGCAAGCGAGAACTGGAGAGGAACGTGAGGAAGAAGAAGAGGAGCAGATCAGCGAAAGTGAAAGCGAAGACGAAGACAACGAGATCATCTACAACCCTAAAAATCTGCCCCTGGGTTGGGATGGCAAGGTAGAAAAGCTTACTCGCCTATACTGTACAATGGGAATGTCGAAATGGGTTTGACCAAAGAAATTGCAAATAGTTTTTGACGCCTGTTAAAAAAGGAACTTTAGTGGTTTATAATTGGCCTGTTTCTGCCAGATGCTTGAAAAGTTGATGTATTTACGCTTTGGAAAAGTAATTTGCAGTGGCGTCTATAAAAATGCTCATGCCGTCTAATAAGCATCCATCTTTCTATGTAGTGATGGGAAAAGAAAACCTAAAAATTTGCTTTAAGAACCAGTTTAAGTTTTGTTTTTTTTGGTTACTCCTCTGATGGTTTAAGAAATGGCAAGTCAGTGTGCGCTTTCAGACCAATGTTGGATAGAGTGCCATCGAGAGGAGTGGGGAGAAAAAACAAACAAACATTTGGGCCATGACTCAAATTTGAGGAATCGTTTTCCCATCACTACCCAATTTGTTCATTAAAAGGATGTAAGTTAGATTTTTGTATTTGTAAAATTTGAAATTGTCATTTGAATTTTTCAAAAATAGTTTGGAATGACATGCAGAGCAGCTTAATTGATCCAGCTCCTAATCATGGTCAGCACACAAGCATTGCCTTTGCTTTGACTTTTCTTCCAGCCAATTCCATACTGGCTCTATAAACTCCACGGACTGAATATCAACTACAACTGTGAAATCTGTGGAAACTACACCTACCGAGGACCCAAAGCTTTTCAGAGACACTTTGCGGTAATTTCTGCTCAAGCAAAGATTCCTACTTTGACTTTTTGTTGTACTTCAAGGGAAAGTTGACCTCTGTCTGGCTGGCTGGCAACATCATGACCCATGTTACCTGTCGCTGCTCCTCAACCATACTGGTGCCGAGTCAACACCGTTTGAACTAAGATGTAGAATTCAAGTCAAGGTGGCCAGGGGCCAGATCCAGCCCACTTCATCATTTTATCTGGCCTATGAGAGCAAAATACTGTCTGTCAACTTTCATGACCCTCACTCAAATGTTTGTGGCATCATTTTTTTGGGGGGAAATTTTTTAAAACCATTTTTACAGAATAATGGTTGAACAAACTGCTATCCTTGACTTGACACCTGACGTTAATCGTAATCGTTTTTTTTTTTTTTTTTTTTTGCGTAATAGGAGATACGATGAGACGAATCATTTATGTGGTTTCACCGTGGTAATGGCACCCCGAGGCAAAAATAACTTTGATATGTATTTGTGTTTTGGATAGGAATGGAGGCATGCCCATGGCATGCGTTGTCTCGGAATCCCCAACACTGCCCACTTTGCCAATGTCACCCAGATTGAGGATGCTGTTTCTTGTAAGTAACATCTTTGTTGAAAAGCAAGCCCAGGCTTTACAATGCAACAATTGCCCGAGCCGACGGTTACTTTTGATGCGGACTTCCATGTCGTACTCGCAGCCATCTCCTGGAAATTGGCTCCATGGTTTTGCTCAACCGCACTCACCACGAGCAATAGTTAAGCTGCATTCTCCTTAAGTTGGTTTCTAGGCTTTTAGGCATTATTTTATTTCACAAATGAATTTTCTTTCCAATTTGGAAATAAAAAGTGTCTAAAGATATCAATGATCAATCCAAGTGACTTTTGAATATGACATATTTGGAATTGACTTCAAACATGTTGAGTTCATTCATGATATTTTTGGGCAAAGTTAGTATTGTCCTGCTCCGTGCAGCACCAGTGAATTGAACGCGGCCCAACACAGTCTTTTAGTATTGATGTTGAACCCAGCTGCAAATGTTTTGGATTGTAGGGTTAGGGTTAGTCAGTAGGTTTGTTCTAACAACTTTTTTTTTTCCTTTTTCCCCCCTCCTCGACACCAGTGTGGGCAAAACTGAAGTCCCAAAAGGCCTTAGAGCGCTGGCAACCTGACACAGAGGTAAGAATGGCAAACATTTGAGATAGATGGATGTCAGTGGGTCACATTTGATCGTTTGGTCTGATGTCTTCAGCATATAACAAAAACAAAGGAATGATCTTGCCGTTCCAATACTTGACCAAGATTGCAGAAATTTCTTAATGGCTGACATTTGTGTTTTTCAGGAGGAATATGAGGACTCTAGCGGAAATGTAGTCAATAAAAAAACATATGAAGATCTCAAGAGGCAGGGTTTACTGTAGATGTTATTTTAAGCAAGGTATTACTTGGATTTGGAGCCACCTTCCATTCCCAACATTGGTATTTTGCAATTTTTGATCATCACAATAAAGATCATCATTTCGCTACTTCAAAATGTTTGTATTTTTTTCCAGGCGGTTTGAAGTGATGTTCCAGATGCTGTTAATGGTTGACGGTATTTTTCCACAGGACTCCGGTGAAGCACAGCACTGCATTTCTCTTTTCATTTTAATACCTACATTTTGATGCTGGCTAACCCTAACCCACTTATTACGTCCTAGTATTGTTGCCGTAGTCCGTCATCAATCATGGCCGACCTGCTGCGCATGCGCCCCGCAAGTTGTTGCTTCAGACCAACTGGTAGCTTGCACTTTCTTCGTGGCTCAGATCAATCAAACAATAAATAATCAGCAATGACACCTTCCGCGACAGTTTTAGGATGTTGATAACCTTGTGTTACGTGTATTTGTGGGTGCGTTTCCACAAATGTTGTTCAGGGCTGATTGGCAACAGCGTCTCAAGGGTGACAAGCAGCCTGCGCTTCTTCCGCACTTGGCGCCGCCGTTGTTCTTTGTCGTCCTCTGTATCTGTTCTGCCAGCCAATTCGGTCCCTTCAAGCCAGCGCTCGCCTGTCCTTTTGCAGCTGGGAGACGAGTCACTTGCTGTTGCTGAATTCAAGGTATTATTATTATTAACAAACGGTATACGTTTTCATATCCTCCTCCTTGCAACTACTTGAGAGCATCGCACCGTGCGTTGTGCGTCATCATTGGCGTATTCGCCGTTTAAATGTCCAGTTTCTTGTCGGAATGATCACCGAAATTGCATGTATTACTGACTCGGAAAGTAGGAGCTAATACAGTACCCCCGCGTTGTCTTGTTAAGATGACTGCTCCAAGTGTCAAAAGTAAGTAAACATCATGAAAAATCCATAGATAAGCCGCAGCGGTTTATTTTCGTCCAGAAATGACACTTGTCTAAAAGTGCAACGCTTTTCTCCAATGGGTATTTGTTCAGTCGAGTCACCATGCACTGACCTGTCAATTGGAAAAAGTTGATTGAACACCTCATTAATCTGCTTTCGTGACAGGATCTTCAACTTTTACAGTTGCCCAAGCGGTCTGACTTTTGCCGACCTTTGGCTTGCCGCCCCGGCCGGCCACTCGGCACAGTGGCTCAGGCCAGTGTTGACAATTTCGGTCGACTGGCTGCAGCTTTTTTCGAGGATCGCCTACAACTGGATCATGGACTTGTGCCATCAAAGATTGCCCGTATGTATCTCCGTTGTTCGTTAACCATTGTTAGCTTACATGAAAGTGTGTGTGTGTGTGTGTGTGTGTGTGTTTTCTTAACGTATTTTTATGAATGATTGTATATATTTTCTTGATCTACTCAGTGATCAGCCTCCACGAATCCATTCTTGGTGAATTGCTCCAATGTCCAGCGGATGTAAAGTCACTTCCGTTTGACGACAACAACCAGGGTGTCAATGGTCAGCCTTTGTCTTGCCGCATGTTACCCTACCTCCAAAACCCCCAGTTCTGTCAAAGTGCGCCACTTCTTACTTACTCTTGTGCAAAGAAGAACAAAGAAAATCAAAGAGGGTCAGGACCAACTTGCTTCAGTCAGGATCAAGGTACTGTCTCTGAGCAAAATCATCTTCACATGGAGAACCACAGGAAATCGCTCCACCTCTCGAGCTGCCCCGAATGCCTTGAGCTGGAGAATAGCACAATCCTCTCTGTCAAATACACGTCCGCAAAGAGCATTTCAAATACGCCTCCAGATGACTTGCTGTGCCTGGATAGTGAGGATGGCACTTTTCCCGACAGTGAAAAAGATGCCAGAAGTTCTTTTTGCAAAAGCCACCAATTTGAATACGACCACAAACTGCCGCCGAATGTTTTGGTCTACACAAATGGTAGCAAAGAGCGCTTCCGAGCAGTTCGTCGGCTTTTAACAGAGTGTCTCGACATGGAAAAGTACATTATATATTCTCTTCAGCCACATCAAGTCCTGAGTGAACCTTGGATGGAGAACTCCAGGCTCTTGGTGCTCGCAGAGGAAGAAGTGCTCACCCCCCAGCTTCACACAAGATTTCTGAACTACCTGAGCAACGGTGGGAGCGTCCTGGGGCTCGCTTCCTCCCTGTGCCCTGCAGGCATCTCTCTGGAGAATAGAGAGCAACAACCTAGGCAAGTGCGCCGCCTGAGCTTCACGCCAAAGGACAGCACAAAACTCGAGCTGAGCGTGTTGGCCAGCGGGAAGGTCTTTGTCAGAGATGTTCTGCGACCAGGGACATTGGAGCTCTGGGGCGCGATCAAAGATGGCACGCATCGCAACGATATGGTTATCATCAGGCTAACTCGCGGAGTGTATGGAGGGGAAGCTGTCTTGTGCCAGGTGAGATATTTTGGGAATCATCATATTATTTAGGATTAGGGGAGACAATCTCCACAATGTCAAATTTGAAGTGATATAATTTCAGATGTTTTGACCTCAGTCTGTGAATTTCTGGAACCCTTGTTATGTATTTCCCGTTGGCAGATCCACCTAGAAAACATTGGCGACTTCCAAAAGCCGGCAAATGAAGTTTTGGATGGGTTCAAGGTAAACACTGGACTGCATTATCAAGTCTTGACAGAAATCCTGACTTCTCTTGGCCTCGATTGCCAACAAACACAAAAAACCCCAGCACTGAGTCCAGTTTACCTTCTGGCCACCTCTCAGGTAAGGCTCTCAAGACTTTTAGAACACTAACCCCCCCCAAGTCATGTTTTGGTTTTGACAATGCAAGCAATTTTCCTCTTCCATTTAACATTGTGCGGCGATAGCGCCTGGATACTAGTGTGGGTGCAAACCGTTTTTCCATCCAGCCTTTGTTGAAAGTGTAAGTACAAATGCTTTCTTTTTTTTTTATCCTCTGTCTTTCACACAGGAGGCCAAAGCTAAATTTGTTCAGTGTTTATCCACGCACTTAAACCAAGACGGTCTGGTGGTGACGTCAAAAGCCTCCCTGAGGATAGTATCCAGTCTTGCGCTACAAGATGCTGCTTTTGCGCATGACTGCTCTCTTCCCCTCGTCACCGATCGGCCCGAGTCACAGAGCTGGGCCAACTTCTGTTTGGATACCTATGGTAACAACCTGACAACAGTTCTGCTGGGGCATACCTTGCTGTATGCGGAGGTTGTTTCATCCACCATGGATCTGGTTGAAGGGTAACACATGTTTTGTGTTTATGATTTACTACATGTAGAGTGGCTGCGATACTGAGGCTGGCTGTATCAAATTCATCTGCTTCTGTCTACTTCTCAACCTCACATCAACAAGACATGATAGGTCATATCAATAAGAAATAGTCCTATTTATTGAGCACTTTGCTATAGTGGATGCATTCATTGTACCATATATGGTTATTTCCATAAGGTATGAGGAAAATGCACTGATTATTTTGATAAACTATGAAGACAAAAAAATCCTGAAGGCACTTGGAAAATGTCGTAGAACCGAAGCGCATAAAATGGAGGTTGAGCTGTATCTGTTTTCACATCTTTTCAAGTTGTACGTAAGGATACAGTGCAATTTTTGCTCATTTGAGGTTCCTTTCACCTCATTTTGACCTTTAAGACCTGCTCAACAACATACAGTTAATGATCATCACAAACTATTTGCTTTCTTTCTTTCTTTCTTTCTCTTTCTCTTTTTCTTTCTTTCTCGTTTTCTTTCTTTCTCGTTTTCTTTCTTTCTCTTTCTTTCTTTCTCTTTCTTTCATTCAATGTTGTACTTTTTAACATCTTATTTGTCTCCCTCTAGACTTAATCTGCATTTACCTGAAGATGTTGGCTTGATAGTCATAGCTGCTCAACAAAGTCAGGGCAAAGGTCAGTCAGTGCTCCTGCATAGTAAGTCTGCATACACTGCATGCCGGCTGGCCGGCGTATATGCAAGCTGTGACTGAAGGTGATTTTTTTTTTTTTTTTTTTTTTTTTTTTTTTCTTTCTTTCAAAAACAACCTACATTATTAGAACTCATTCACTGTCAGTCCAGCTGAAATGGATCTTCTTGGACATCTGTAGCCATCAATAACAGTGAATGAGTTCAAAGGTTAACGAAAGAGTCATTTCTGAATGACATTAAGGGAGGGGAGAAAAAAACCCAAAAACCTATTCATCCATATTCATGTGTCCACCGCTGCAGGACGGGGAAGAAATACCTGGCTCAGCCCTCTTGGTTGTGCCATGTTCACGCTATGTGTCCAGATAAAGCTGAATTCCAGGCTTGGCAAGAGGATCTCCTTTCTGCAGCACCTGGCTGCTCTCGCTGTCATCGAAGCTGTGCGCACGCTTCCTGGATATGAGGTATCAAAAAACACAGCTGTATCAACACGTATGTACTAGTACTGCAGTGGTCTTAAATTAAAAGCAACAGTCTCTGAGATTTTCACTATCATTCAAATGTTAATCATTTAAAAACGCATGGTAAATGGTGATATTTCGATTATATTTTCCAATGTTCCTCAGGACATTGACCTGCGGGTGAAGTGGCCCAACGACATCTACTACGGCCGTCGGCTGAAGCTCGGAGGTGTTCTTGTGACTTCCACTGTCATGGGTTCAACTTTTCATCTACTAATAGGTAACCCTCTCCTTGTGGCCTTCCAGTGTTTAGTACGTATCTTCAAGGTCTTCACTCCAATCATGTTTTTGTATAAATGTGGTGCCATTTGAAAGCTTTTTACAGGTTTAGAAATAGCTGTGTATTAACTCATCGCAATGCTCACAAAAATTCAAGTATGTATTACAAATAAACATGGCTGCAGGAAAGAAAAAAGACGGACGGACGGACGCACGCAGTAATCCCTCGCCACTTTGCACTTCACCAATTGCGGCATCACTATTTTGCGGGTTTTAATTCAAAATGAATGGAAAAAATAATTCATGCCCAGCTAGACGAACCGAGAAGGAGTGGGGGGGAGAAGGCCTTGAAATATATGCCCTGATGCGTCGCTTGACAGGTACACTTCAGATACATCTTTAGTACACCCATGCCCCTAGCGGCCAAGAAGAAACAATGTGCTTTATGCCCCAATACCATTGTATAAATAAATACATTTCTATTTTGCGGTTCGGGTTCATTTATCGCAGGTGGTTCTGGAACGTATGTCCAACAATAAATGAGAGCTCACTGTATAGAAGATGGACAAATTTGAGTTTTTTTTTTTTTTTTTTCTCTCATCCTTAATTTCTACATTTCTTGACTGCCTATATATCGATAAGGCCTGACTTTGAATAAAGAAGTTACAAGGCAACTCTCGACCCGCTGCGTTCATCTCTTTACAGTAGCAGTGTGCATTTGCTTTCAAGTTTAGACCTGAAACATTTGGAAAAGGCCACATATGTAAATAAAGCGTGCATATTTCTATCTATACCGGTTTAAATGTGATGTTATTGTCTTTAACTCCTGAACCTGATACGCCAAAACGTCATTTTTTTCCCTGTTGTGTGTGTACTCTCCAGGTTGTGGCTTCAATGTGAGCAACAGTAATCCAACAGTGTGCGTCAATGACCTAATCCAGCAATACAACATTGAGCACAACTGCAAGCTGCAATCCCTTAACTGTGCACAGCTTATTGCCCGGACAGTCAACTGCCTAGAGGCCTTCATAGAGCGCTTTCAGCGCCATGGTGCAGAAGCAATTTTGCCAGTCTACTACAAAAGATGGCTTCACAGGTGAGCACAGCTGACACGTTGGCATGAGAAATTGCGTTTACTAGCATAATGTTCCTTCATTTTTCATTCATATCAACTCCCTGAGCGTTCCTTGGACCACATTGAGCAATATCAGACATGCACACAGCGGCCAAAGCAAGATGATGCTGCTCCAAAACCATGCGTGCAAACACTTGCGCTTCAATATGGCAGAAGGGTGGGATAGATATAAACAGGGAGTCACCTGTTTTTGTTTTATTTCAGTGGAAGTCTGGTACATCTTTGGAGTGAGAATGGACCAGAAGCTGAGGTGGTGGGTCTAGATAGCAATGGCTTTCTTCAAGTCCACAGTACGACGCAGGGTATTATTTCTGTGGAGCCTGACGGAAACTCATTTGACATGCTGAAGAACCTGGTGGTCATCAAGCAGCATTAGGACCAAAACCATCTTGTTCTTGATAAGAGGGTGCATTTATTTACAACAGTGATTACTCATTGTGTAACTTTGTTTTTGCTACCTAATGTCACACCTTGTGGTAAGTTGTGCAAAACTGCTTTTAACTGATCATAGCCTCATTTCCTTGATTTTAAAACCTCCAATCAAGGAACAAGGGGTGTCAAAAAACTGGAAATTTAACTCCAAACTGTTGTATGCTCCTGTTGCGTTATTTTGTTATTGCATTGAGTGTGCAAATAAAGCTTTAAAAAAAGACGACGAAGAAGACGAAGACAAAGAAGAATACGGCGAAGAAGAAGAATACGGCGAAGAAGACGACGAAGAAGAATAAGGCGGAAGAGACGCAGCAGCAGCAGCAGCAGCACCATCTTCGTTATCATGATCCTTATCCAGTGCCTGCAGTAAGATGAAGCACATTCTTTAACCAAAGAGAAGACACGCCTGCGTTAGGAAGCCGTTAACAGAACTTCATTTTAAATTAAGTATGTGCTAAGTATTGGCGCCATCGCGGCGTATCCACCATTTAGAATACGACGGGACTATTAATACGACGGGACCATTATTTACAACGCAGTGGTTATTTTGCTGTGAACGGCAAGTCCTCACCTGACTTTTTTTTTTTTTTTTTGCGCATGTACAAGTACCGCCTCGTAAAAAGTGTGCCAGCTCATATGCTGCATTTGATGAAGGTGGTGAAGCGGATTTCGTCCACTAGCATTTACCCAGTTAGCATCTCAAAGCGTTCGAGTCGATGGCTGATTCCGATGGATTGTTTTTTGTTCTCATCATTCTAAGTGTAAAGAAATAAACTCCAATCCTTAAGCTATGCTTCTTGCCGGTTAATGTGGACTTCCCATCTTTTCTGCAGCGGATGCTGGCCTACGATATAACATGATTTCCCATGGTTTTAAGAGCAGCAAAAAGGACTTTACCTTTGGCCCTTGGAAAGTTACAACTGCCAAAAACCATATCATGAAGTCCAAAGACATTGAAAGGTGAGACGTAATCTTTTTTTCGACCCAACTCTCATTTACTGTGTCATTTAACTCCAATGTAGACTTTATAACGAAACCCCCTTGACTTACTCTATGCATTCAAATCAATCCTGCTCAATATCAACGGCGTTTCTATCCTGAGCAAAGAATGAATTTAACTATATTATCATGTTCTGGAAAAACAAGCCAAAACACAGTAAGTCATTCTAAAACATGAACACTAAGATGGTACTAACCTAAAAGAAACGGAAAGTAAGAATATAAAACATTTGAATATAAGACATCAGAATCATTTTGTAACCCTCTTGGTGTTGAAAAAAAAAAATATGTAAGCTAGATTTTAAAATGTCGACTTTTATTTTAGCTGTTGAGTGTGTTTAGCGAGACAAACGATGCAGATTTGGGCTTACAACCCCCCTTGGTTTCTACAGTATTTCTGTTTGGCAGTTATTCACATTTAGTGGCCGGGTGTTAACCGTATCCTGTGTCATAAAGACGCTTCACGGCAATGTTTCTGTTTTTCTTGACAGATTAGCACAAGAGTTGAACTTGCCTGCCCTTCCCGAAATGTTATTTGGTGACAACATCCTGCGCATCCAACACAGCGGTGGCTTTGGAATTGAATTCAATGCCATTGACGCCCTGAAGAGAATCAACAACTCTGACGACGCTGTACAAGTGGCTTGTGCTCGACAATGGCAGGAGAGCAGGCAAGATAATGACAACCTTGTACTTCAAATTGCCAAATAGGTGTGAGTGTATATGTCTGAATGGTTGTTTGTCTATATTGGCCCTGAGATGGGTTGGTTCACTCGAGAAAGTGACAGAGGTAGTAACACACTACCTACACAATGTACTGTAATGAAAAAATATCGCTACAGTCTATATTTGTAGAGAGTCGAGAGAAGGAAACAAGCATGCGCGTTTGACTACTTCTGAAAGTGTGTTTCTTGCCGTTGAAACCTAAAGCAAAACTTGTTGAACAAGAACATGACAGGCAACCAAGAAACAACTGAGTAAAATAGCTTTGGTTTTCCTTCAGACTTGCTTCTGAACACGCTCAAGAGGTGGTGAGACCATACGACTGGACATTCACCACAGATTACCGAGGCACCCTAATAGGAGAAGAAAGGCAGTTAGAGGTGGGTCTCTGGAACACAACAAAGCACCTTCTCTCAAAAAGTGATGTCTCCAAATAACACAAAACCTACAAAGATCAAAGCAGAAGACTAATTGTGAACACGAAAGTGCACACAGGTAAGTAATCCTTACACAAGGTACATTGTTAACCCATGGTCAGGAAGAGGCAAAATGTGAACGAAAACATCATGATTGCCTTTGAGTTCAACCGGCTTAAGTGGAGTTTGGCTGCGGTCAGTCACTCCATCACTTTTTGACAGGATGTCTATATGTTGTGTTCAGACTACTTGTGTGCGATTCTCACACTGATTTCAAGGTGACCGAGACTACAGAAAGAATCAACTTGGAGAAGCTGAGGGCCCGTGAACAGATTGTGTTCTTTGATGAGGTCCTACTGTTTGAGGATGAGCTGCACGATCACGGGGTCTCAACGATAAGTGTTAAAATTGTTAGTGCTGTCTTGATACTTGCTCTTCTACCACGATATCTGCCAGGCGTTTGGGTGCATTAATGATGTTTGACATTTTATTTCCTGAAATTGCCGCCGCCATTGTGTGTACGCAGAGGGTGATGCCCACCAGTTTCTTCACATTGCTGCGTTTTTTCCTGCGAGTGGACGGTGTGCTGATAAGACTAAATGACACGCGGCTGTACCATGAGGTAAATTTACAAGGAATACGGCTGACTAAGTATACGGCGTATACTCGCTTCTTTTTCAGTCGCTATTGCAAGCCTATCCCAGCTGACTTATTCTGTTGTTTTTCTTTTCTTTTCTACTATTATCATGATTGAAAGGTTTATCGACAATTGAAGGTTTCTTTTGCTTCCAGGCTGGACAGAAGTACATGTTACGAGAGTTCTGCACAAGGGAAAGTAACATAGCAGAATTAAAGGTAAGCTTTGTACAGTCATGTTGTTCTTATGAAGTGAAGGGAAAGTAACATAGGTAAGCTTTGTGTGGTAATGTAACACTTTCCACATCAGACTTGAGCAGATAACGTGTGGCCTGTGGGCCACATCTCTCCCCTCCAGTCTCTTGAAGTACCGTATTTTCCGCACTATTAGGCGCACTTAAAAACTTAAAATTTACTCCAAAAACCACAGTGCACCTTATAATGCAGAGCGCCTTATATATGGATCAATTGATGAATTTGTTGATTCATACTGGTTGTACACAGCGCTCTGCCAAAATGTTTCAGTACATTTTAGTACGACTAGTAAATTACCAGGTCGCATCGCTTCCCAGCATTACGGCAACCGTGGTCGACGTACGACTAGTAAATTACAAGGTCGCATCGCTTCCCAGCATTACGGCAACCGTGGTCGACGTACGACTAGTAAATTACAAGGTCGCATCGCTTCCCAGCATTACGGCAACCGTGGTCACGGGGCGTCACTGAATAGCTGTTGTACCCGCAAGGATTTCATTTCAAAATAGGCTGTTGCGTTAATGTTTTCGAGTACGTTTACAGATCAATATCCAACGGAATCATAAATAAGCAGCACCAATGTGTTAAATCAGTCTTTAGTCAGTTCCGATCACTTCTATGGGAGAGAGTTTGAGAAACGTAATTGTTTACAGGGGGCCGCCATGACACTTTGCTGAGGCTCATGGGAGTCTGCGAGCTGAGGCTCATGGGACTTTGCGGATGGCTAATGCTATAACGATAGCTGCTATACGTACCAGGCTATTTCATTTCAAAATAGGCTGCTCCGTTAATGTTTCGAGTAAATTTACGGATCGATATGGAAGGGAAACATAAGTAAGCAGTACCAATGCGTTAGATCGAACTTTAGTCAGTTCCGATCACTTTTATAGGAGATAGTTTGCGAAACGCGATTGTTTACAGAGGGCTCATTGGTTATTGGCGAGTGGATGCATACCGCAACCCTAGTCAACCTCAGTTTGTTGCAGTATAGCTTCTATTTTATGTGCCTTTTAATCCGGTGCGCCCTATATATGTGAAATAATTTCTAAAATAAAAAAATTCAATGAGGGTGCGCCTTTTAATCCAGTGCGCCTTATTGTGCGAAAAATACGGTATAGTTGAAATCCAAAACTAATGGTGCTTTCATTGTAAGGTTTGATTGTTTTGATTTGATATTTGTGCTGTATTAAGTGACTTATCAAGTGCTGGCCTATTCCCTCAAAAAAACAAACAAACACATAATTTAATTTATTATACAAGTTATATGTGCGAGTAGGACCTGTGACCTACAGTATGTTGATGTGGGCGGCATTCACCCAATGCTGTGGATGGCAACAACAGTTAAAGTTTGCATACTCCACCTTTGGGTCCTGACTGTTGCTCATGCCTATGCACCAAACAGTGTAAAACAATGGTAAGTTTATAACAGATTTTCTTTTCTGCCTTTCAGAATGTTCCTACCTCGCTCTACACTGATCCTAATGAAATTGCTCAACATTTAACCTTCAAGTTAAGACAATGTGAGAAGTTGATACTTCCTGAGCAGGAGCATGATGCCATTAATGAAGACCTTAAATGACCACTTTATTCTTCTGTGTTTACTTAAGTAACAGAATGAACTATCTATAAAGTAGAATTGGTAACAAATGACTTATTCAAACAATAAATAATAGATACCATTGTGTATAAAGTTGGTCTGTGTATTGATGCTTTCCAATTTAAGTGTTCTATGTGATGGTTGAAATGCAGAAAGAAAAAAACAAATTGATAAAAATCCATCCATCCAATGTCTTGTGCTTGTCTGGAGTCGAGATGCGGAGGCAGCTAGTGATGTGCATTCCAGTTCTTTTAGGTGAACTGAACCTTTAGAATCAGTTCACTCAAAGGATTCGTTCAAACGAATCGTTCAATGAATCCCCCCCTAATCCTACCCCCACACACACACACACACACTGATACGTTTTTTTTTGTTTTTTACATCCAGTGGAAATCAAACAATACAACTACACAACCCCCCCAAATTATTATATATAATAATAATTGGCTCGGGTAATTAACACATTTCTTTCTATAATACAACACTTACACACTGATCCGTTGGCAACAGTCTCACCCGGTCGTGAACGGGAAATTGCGTCACTGACTCGTTCGTGAACGGGAAGTTACGTCACTGACTCGTAAAGTCCTTCCTCCATCTATCGCTCGCTGGCGCTGCTGATTGGTCGTTCGCGAAGATTCACGAGTGAGTGACAGACAGCATTGCCGCTGTGCCATTGCCAGCCGACACACTTTTTGCCGACATTGATGTTTTAATTTTGTTTTTGTTGGCTTGTAGTTGGTGTTATATATCGAATGTGTTTGAATAAAAGGTTGAAAAAAAAAAAACCCGTTATGCCGACATTTGTTATTTTTGGGGGCACCAACTCATATAACAACGTAAAACACATATTGTCATATAAAGCTCTTAACCAAATGTCAGATTTTTATGTTTTAATAGGCGAGTACAAAAACAAGGAATAAAAAACTAGATACGTTTTAACATAAATGTTTATTAAAATAAATAAATAAATAAATAAATTCACGACTCGTTCGTGAACAGGAAGTTACGTCACTGACTCGTAAAGTCCCTCCATCTAACGCTCGCTGGCGCTGCTGATTGGTCTTTACGAGTAAGTGAGTGAGTGACAGACAGCATTGCTGCTATGCTATTGCCAGCCGACACAAGTTATGCCGACATTGATATTTTAATTTTGTATTTGTTGGCTAGTAGTTGATGGTGTTATTATACCGAATGTGTTTATGTTTGTGTTTGAATAAAAGGTTGAAAAGAAAACCCGTTATGCCGACATTTGTTAATTTTGGGGACACCAACTCATATAACAACGTAAAACACATACATATTGTCATATAAAGCAGTTAAGCAAATGTCTGATTTTTCTGTTTGTTTTGAATGGCGAATCTAAAAACAAGGAATAAAACACCAGACAAGTTATAACATAAATGTTTATTATAATAATAATAATAAAAGTACATTTCAAACCAGCAATCTAATGTGGAACTGCAGTCGATATATTGGATAACAACATTTAGGCATATATATGCATACACGTTATTTAAAACCTACTATAAGTAAATCGTAAATCTACATTCTGGCTTCCATAGTCCACGCCAGGAGACGCAACATATTCACTGACTGATCCGTTGATGCACAAGAAGGCATTTCACTCATTGACTCCTTCGCGAACGGGAAAGCCAGGATTCGTTCCCTCACTGATCCGTTCTCGCGGTGAACTGGAAATGCGAATCACTCAGGAGGGGGAAGAAGATTTATTTAATTTATTTAAATCCGCCGAAATTCAAATCCGTGGGCAGAGTTAACTTGTTTAAAAGGGAGTGGGCAGAAGGATTATTTAATTTATTTAAATCTATTTTGAGTGCGCACTATTATGTCAATGCGTAACAACTGTAAGTCTACTAAACAAAACAGCGATATGACGTCTGTGACGCGGAAATGACGTCAATGGACGGAACTTCCGCCAAAATTCAAATCCGCGGGCGTGGCTTTCAACAGTTGGAAACCGGCATTGGCGGCGAACGAGACACAGCGGATAGTAACACGACAACTAACAAGAGAAATATTTTTATGTTCTGCTTGCAACTGGACCGTCTAGTGCGTACACGGTAAATACAACTCATTGTTTTTAAAAAGAAGTACTTTTGTCGCCCTGAAAAGCGAGTGAGTGTGGCGTTTGGGGGGGGGACGTCGAACTCGGCGTCTGCTTCCAGCCACAGACGCAGAATTTCGACGATTCTTTCTGGTCAACGTTTGTAAATTATTGCGTTGATTAAAAAAGAAAACTTTATTTAACTCTACTTTTAACTTTACCGTTTCAGATAAGCGGGTATTACGTCGCAGTCATGTGCCGCGGCAATGCCGTCAATAGGCGGAAATCCCGCCAAGATTCAAATCTGTGGGCGCGGATTGCCGTGAGCGAGACAGCGGATACAAACACGACGATTATCAACAGAAATATCTTTATTTTCTGCTTGCAACTGGACCGTCTAGAGCGTACACGGTAAATACAACTCATTGTGTTTAGAGATTTACGTTTGTGTAGTTTGACTAAAGTTGTCGATGTAGCTAGCGTTCACTGTGTAATAGCAATGTGTAGCTGAGTAGCTAACCCTAGCTCAGGGGTGGCCAACCAGTCAGAGACTAAGAGCCACATTTTTTTTTACTGTGTACCGTTGTGCTTGATTTGGTTCCCCCGTGAGATTTTGTTCCCCCTGCCGCGGGAGCGCGCACGCCTTATTTGGAAAGCGAAAAACCGATGTCGTACGGCGTCAGCACTACGTTGTTTTCAATAAAAACATGAAGAACTCACGTTTGCGTCAGTCAATTTTAATTTTCATAAAGGATTATTCTCATTTGATGTCTTTAAATTCATCCGCGTTGTGCCATTGAAGCGGGGTGCATTCAAAGACCAGTCGTACAGTCGGAACACTCATTCACTTCACCAAAAAGCAACAATATAATTAAGTGAGCTCTTTGCATAAATCTCGATGCAAGAGAAACTCCTCTTTTTGGGTACAGGCTACAAGGAGTATATATTACAAATACTTAATTGTGATCATCATTCATCCATCCATCCATCCATTTTATTCCTCAGGTATTTTCAAAGCAAATTAATATTGTTGCATTTATTAATTTGCTTTAAAATGACAGCGCAATATAATTAAAAGCTGACACTATAGCAATGTCAAACGTGTTCATTTAAGAAAAAGCCACACACGTTTTGTGATCAAATCTTTCATAACGAGAATGATTTGAGTGAATTGATTTGAATGAATAATTGAGAAGAGATTTCAGTTCTGAAGGCTCCTTTTGTCCCAAGCAAAGTGACAGATGGTGGGGAGAGGGGATAAAAATTGTAACAGGAATTCTATAAAAATGTCAAGCCGTGAGGATATGTCCCCCCCCCCCCCCCCTTATTTTGAGAACGGTGAGTGCTGGACTCCAGATGTTTTTTTTCTGTCTTCCTGGGGGTCTGTTCAGGTTGTGTGAAAAATTTGAACAGGTTCCCTCATTCCTAGGCCAAATTACAGGGGGGGGGGGGACACATCCTCACAGCTGCCCGGTGAGGATATGCCCCCCCCCCCCCTTATTTTGAGAACGGTGAGTGCTGGACTCCAGCGTTTTTTCACTCACCGTCACTCACCGTTCTAAAAATAAGGGGGAGGGAACATATCCTCACGGGGCAGCTGTGAGGATTTGTTCCAGCCCTGTAATTTGGCCTAGGAATGATGGAACCTGTTCAAAATTCTCACACAACCTGAACAGACCCCCAGGAAGACAGAAAAAAAAAACAGCTGCAGTCCAGCACTCACCATTCTCAAAATAAAGGGGGGTGGGGGTGGGGGGGACATATCCTCACGGCTTGACATTTTTATAGAGTTCCTTACAATTTTTATCCCCCCTCCCCACCATCTGTCACTTTGCTTGGGACAAAAGGAGCCTTCAGAACTGAAATCTCTTCTCAATTATTCATTCAAATCAATTCACTCAAATCATTCTCGTTATGAAAGATTTGATCACAAAACGTGTGTGGCTTTTTCTTAAATGAACACGTTTGACATTGCTAGTGTCAGCTTTTAATTATATTGCGCTGTCATTTTAAAGCAAATTAATAAATGCAACAATATTAATTTGCTTTGAAAATACCTGAGGAATAAAATGGATGGATGGATGGATGAATGATGATCACAATTAAGTATTTGTAATATATACTCCTTGTAGCCTGTACCCAAAAAGAGGAGTTTCTTTGCATCGAGGTTTATGCAAAGAGATCACTTAATTATATTGTTGCTTTTTGGTGAAGGGAATGAGTGTTCCGACTGTACGACTGGTCTTTGAATGCACCCCGCTTCAATGGCACAACGCGGATGAATTTAAAGACATCAAATGAGAATAATCCTTTATGAAAATTAAAATTGACTGACGCAAACGTGAGGTCTTCATGTTTTTATTGAAAACAACGTAGTGCTGACGCCGCACGACATCGGTTTTTCACTTTCCAAATAAGGCGTGCGCGCTCCCGCGGCAGGGGGAACAAAATCTCACGGGGGGACCAAATCAAGCACAACACCGTAAAGAGGGAGAGGGCAGCCAATGATCTTCTGTGCTGTGTTGATGACCTCTTGGAGCTTTTTCCTCTGAGCAGCAGTGCAGCTGGAGTACCAAACACGTATACAGTACGTTAAAGTGCTTTCTATGGAGCAGCGATAGAAGGACACCAGCAGTCTCTGTGTAATGCTGTGCCTCCTCAGCACCCTTAAAAAGTAGAGTCTCTGCTGGGCCTTTTTAAGCAGCTCAGAGGTGTTCACGCCCCAGGTGAAGTCCTCCTCGATGTGGACTCCCAGGTAGCGGAAGGAGGACACCCTCTTCACACAGACCCCGTCGATGATAAGTGGTGGAATGTCCGTTTTATTTTTCCTCCTAAAATCAATGACCAGTTCTTGGGTTTTAGCCGTGTTTAGGAGCAGATTGTTCTCTCCACACCACTCCGATAGCTGGACCACTTCGTCCCTGTAGGCAGACTCATCCCCCTTTGAGATATTCAAAAGCATATTCAAACTGTCTAATTCCGAACATTCATGTTATTCCACTCGGTCTTATTACCAACTTCTATCAATTCAACTAAGTGTTTAATATGTCCTATCAGGGCTGAAGTCAAAATTTGGCACCATCATGTGGTGAAATTTGGAATTGCAGCACATCCAATTTTGCCTGGGAACAAACAAAAGTTTTGAAAAGAAGGCCATTAGAATTATAAACAAATCTGATTACCTTGAAATTAATAACAAGCTATTTCTTAAATAACAAATTCTTCAATTCAAAGATTTGGTAGATTATCAGACTGCTCAAATGATGCTCAAAGTGAAGCAAAACTGTTTACCTAAAAATATTCAAAAGCATATTCAAACTATGTCTAATTCAGAACATTCATGTTATTCCACTCGGTCTTATTACGAACTTCTATCAATTCAACTAAGTGTTTAATATTTCATATCATGGCTCAAGTCAAAATTTGGCACCATCATGTGGTGAAATTTGGAATTGCAGCACATCCAATTTTGCCTGGGAACAAACAGATTAAATAAGTCTTACTTCTTGCCACTCCTCAAACAAGTAAACTCTGCCCATTTTGCGCAGTAGATGTTCTGTTAATACCTAGTATTTATACAAAGTCATAATTTAAATTACTTTCAACATTTATTCATCCATTCAACCACCGTTACTCCACTCGCTCTTATTACCAACTTCTGTCGATTTAACTAAGCGTTTAATACATCCTATCAGGTCTCAAGTCAAGATTTGGCACCATACATCCAATTTTGCCAGGGAACAAAAATAGATTAAATAAACTAAATAAGTCTTCATATTAAATGAGTTTAATACGTCCTATCAGGTCCCAAGTCAAGATTTTGGCACCGTACTTTGTTGAAATTTGCAATTGCAGCAAATCCAATTTTGCCTGGGAACAAAAATAAATTAAATAAACTAAATAAGTCTTACTTGTTCCCATTAAATAAATTAAATAAGTCTTGCTTGTTCCCACTCCTTTTCAAAAAAAGTAGTTTAAAACGAGGGCCCCTCCCTCAACCTTTAACCCTAACCCCGCACGTCACATTGTGTTGTATCTGCGAATATTGGTTGAGGCCAAATGATAAAGTTTTCTTTCATTCCTTTAGGTTCCACGGTGTTCTTTGGCTGTATGTTTTCCACTGTAAGAAGGATAAAAATACAAAGTACAACAGTTGCACGTTGGCGAAGACGTCTCCGGTGAGTCCTTCCTTCCTTTTTATTCATGGGAAAGTCACAGACAACAATAGCTAAAGTAACACATTGTTAGAGGTTACAAACTACATTTGTCTTAAATTGGATAGATGACTTGTTCCCACACCTTTTCAAACAAGTAAACTGGCCATTTTGTGCAGGAGATTTTCTGTTTATACCTAGTATTTATACAGTCATAATTTAAATGAACAAATAAGATTCATTCACTCACTCATTCATTCAAAATATCCAAAGTTGTGTGTGCTATTTGTAATTGAGAATAGATCTCATGTTACTCCACTCGCTCATACGACCAACTTCTATCAATTTAACTAGGCGTTTAATACGTCCTATCAGGTCTCAAGTCAAGATTTGGCACTGTGCTTTGTTGAAATTTGCAATTGCAGCAAATCCAATTTTGCCTGGGAACAAAAATAGATTAAACAAACTAAATAAGTCTGACTTCTTCCCATTAAATAAATGAAATAAGTCTCTCTTCTTCACAGTCCTTTTCAAACAAGTAAACTGGCCATTTTGTGCAGTAGTTTTTGTGTTCACACCTAGTATTTATCCCAAATCATAATTGAAATGACTTCATTCATTCATTTTGGAAATTTGGAATTCCAGCAAATCCATTCTTTCCGATAAATAAATAAGTCTTACTTCTTCCCTTTAAATGAATGAAGTAAGTCTTACTTCCCACTCCTTTTCAAACAAGTAAAGTCTGGCCATTTTGTGTAGTATATTTTCTGTTTATACCTAGTATTTATACAAAATCATAATTAAAATGACAATTAGCAAATAAATTAATTAATTTACTCAAGTCTTTAATATGTCCTATTAAGTATGATATTAAGATTTGTCACCATCCTTAGGTATAATTTGGATTTGCTGCAGATCAAATAGACAAATGCATTGGCCAAGTTATTTTAAGAGCACGTGGGGTGATGTGATTTCCTTTGTGAGATGTTTTGCATTTGTGATGTCATACTCTGTTTTTTGTGATGTCATACTCTGTAATTGTGCTAAGAGGCTAGGTGCTAAGAGGCTAGGTGCTGAGGTCTGATGTGGTTAGGTGCTAAAGGTGACATTTGCTATGTGCTAAAGGTGACATTTGCAATGTGCTAAAGGTGACATTTGCAATGTGCTAAAGGTGACATTTGCAATGTGCTAAAGGTGACATTTGCAATGTGCTAAAGGTGACATTTGCAATGTGCTAAAGGTGACATTTGCAATGTGCTAAAGGTGACATTTGCAATGTGCTAAAGGTGACATTTGCAATGTGCTAAAGGTGACATTTGCAATGTGCTAAAGGTGACATTTGCTATGTGCTAAAGGTGACATTTGCTATGTGCTAAAGGTGACATTTGCTATGTGCTAAAGGTGACATTTGCTATGTGCTAAAGGTGACATTTGCTATGTGCTAAAGGTGACATTTGCTATGTGCTAAAGGTGACATTTGCTATGTGCTAAAGGTGACATTTGCTATGTGCTAAAGGTGACATTTGCTATGTGCTAAAGGTGACATTTGCTATGTGCTAAAGGTGACATTTGCTATGTGCTAAAGGTGACATTTGCTATGTGCTAAAGGTGACATTTGCTATGTGCTAAAGGTGACATTTGCTATGTGCTAAAGGTGACATTTGCTATGTGCTAAAGGTGACATTTGCTATGTGCTAAAGGTGACATTTGCTATGTGCTAAAGGTGACATTTGCTATGTGCTAAAGGTGACATTTGCTATGTGCTAAAGGTGACATTTGCTATGTGCTAAAGGTGACATTTGCTATGTGCTAAAGGTGACATTTGCTATGTGCTAAAGGTGACATTTGCTATGTGCTAAAGGTGACATTTGCTATGTGCTAAAGGTGACATTTGCTATGTGCTAAAGGTGACATTTGCTATGTGCTAAAGGTGACATTTGCTATGTGCTAAAGGTGACATTTGCTATGTGCTAAAGGTGACATTTGCTATGTGCTAAAGGTGACATTTGCTATGTGCTAAAGGTGACATTTGCTATGTGCTAAAGGTGACATTTGCTATGTGCTAAAGGTGACATTTGCTATGTGCTAAAGGTGACATTTGCTATGTGCTAAAGGTGACATTTGCTATGTGCTAAAGGTGACATTTGCTATGTGCTAAAGGTGACATTTGCTATGTGCTAAAGGTGACATTTGCTATGTGCTAAAGGTGACATTTGCTATGTGCTAAAGGTGACATTTGCTATGTGCTAAAGGTGACATTTGCTATGTGCTAAAGGTGACATTTGCTATGTGCTAAAGGTGACATTTGCTATGTGCTAAAGGTGACATTTGCTATGTGCTAAAGGTGACATTTGCTATGTGCTAAAGGTGACATTTGCTATGTGCTCCTAGGGTTAGGGTTAGGGTTTCGCTTAGGGCTATGTGCTCCTAGGGTTAGGGTTAGGGTTTCGCTTAGGGCTATGTGCTCCTAGGGTTAGGGTTAGGGTTTCGCTTAGGGCTATGTGCTCCTAGGGTTAGGGTTAGGGTTTCGCTTAGGGCTATGTGCTCCTAGGGTTAGGGTTAGGGTTTCGCTTAGGGCTATGTGCTCCTAGGGTTAGGGTTAGGGTTTCGCTTAGGGCTATGTGCTCCTAGGGTTAGGGTTAGGGTTTCGCTTAGGGCTATGTGCTCCTAGGGTTAGGGTTAGGGTTTCGCTTAGGGCTATGTGCTCCTAGGGTTAGGGTTAGGGTTTCGCTTAGGGCTATGTGCTCCTAGGGTTAGGGTTAGGGTTTCGCTTAGGGCTATGTGCTCCTAGGGTTAGGGTTAGGGTTTCGCTTAGGGCTATGTGCTCCTAGGGTTAGGGTTAGGGTTTCGCTTAGGGCTATGTGCTCCTAGGGTTAGGGTTAGGGTTTCGCTTAGGGCTATGTGCTCCTAGGGTTAGGGTTAGGGTTTCGCTTAGGGCTATGTGCTCCTAGGGTTAGGGTTAGGGTTTCGCTTAGGGCTATGTGCTCCTAGGGTTAGGGTTAGGGTTTCGCTTAGGGCTATGTGCTCCTAGGGTTAGGGTTAGGGTTAGGGTTTCGCTTAGGGCTATGTGCTCCTAGGGTTAGGGTTAGGGTTTCGCTTAGGGCTATGTGCTCCTAGGGTTAGGGTTAGGGTTTCGCTTAGGGCTATGTGCTCCTAGGGTTAGGGTTAGGGTTTCGCTTAGGGCTATGTGCTCCTAGGGTTAGGGTTAGGGTTTCGCTTAGGGCTATGTGCTCCTAGGGTTAGGGTTAGGGTTTCGCTTAGGGCTATGTGCTCCTAGGGTTAGGGTTAGGGTTTCGCTTAGGGCTATGTGCTCCTAGGGTTAGGGTTAGGGTTTCGCTTAGGGCTATGTGCTCCTAGGGTTAGGGTTAGGGTTTCGCTTAGGGCTATGTGCTCCTAGGGTTAGGGTTAGGGTTTCGCTTAGGGCTATGTGCTCCTAGGGTTAGGGTTAGGGTTTCGCTTAGGGCTATGTGCTCCTAGGGTTAGGGTTAGGGTTTCGCTTAGGGCTATGTGCTCCTAGGGTTAGGGTTAGGGTTTCGCTTAGGGCTATGTGCTCCTAGGGTTAGGGTTAGGGTTTCGCTTAGGGCTATGTGCTCCTAGGGTTAGGGTTAGGGTTTCGCTTAGGGCTATGTGCTCCTAGGGTTAGGGTTAGGGTTTCGCTTAGGGCTATGTGCTCCTAGGGTTAGGGTTAGGGTTTCGCTTAGGGCTATGTGCTCCTAGGGTTAGGGTTAGGGTTTCGCTTAGGGCTATGTGCTCCTAGGGTTAGGGTTAGGGTTTCGCTTAGGGCTATGTGCTCCTAGGGTTAGGGTTAGGGTTTCGCTTAGGGCTATGTGCTCCTAGGGTTAGGGTTAGGGTTTCGCTTAGGGCTATGTGCTCCTAGGGTTAGGGTTAGGGTTTCGCTTAGGGCTATGTGCTCCTAGGGTTAGGGTTAGGGTTTCGCTTAGGGCTATGTGCTCCTAGGGTTAGGGTTAGGGTTTCGCTTAGGGCTATGTGCTCCTAGGGTTAGGGTTAGGGTTTCGCTTAGGGCTATGTGCTCCTAGGGTTAGGGTTAGGGTTTCGCTTAGGGCTATGTGCTCCTAGGGTTAGGGTTAGGGTTTCGCTTAGGGCTATGTGCTCCTAGGGTTAGGGTTAGGGTTTCGCTTAGGGCTATGTGCTCCTAGGGTTAGGGTTAGGGTTTCGCTTAGGGCTATGTGCTCCTAGGGTTAGGGTTAGGGTTTCGCTTAGGGCTATGTGCTCCTAGGGTTAGGGTTAGGGTTTCGCTTAGGGCTATGTGCTCCTAGGGTTAGGGTTAGGGTTTCGCTTAGGGCTATGTGCTCCTAGGGTTAGGGTTAGGGTTTCGCTTAGGGCTATGTGCTCCTAGGGTTAGGGTTAGGGTTTCGCTTAGGGCTATGTGCTCCTAGGGTTAGGGTTAGGGTTTCGCTTAGGGCTATGTGCTCCTAGGGTTAGGGTTAGGGTTTCGCTTAGGGCTATGTGCTCCTAGGGTTAGGGTTAGGGTTTCGCTTAGGGCTATGTGCTCCTAGGGTTAGGGTTAGGGTTTCGCTTAGGGCTATGTGCTCCTAGGGTTAGGGTTTGGGTTTCGCTTAGGGCTATGTGCTCCTAGGGTTAGGGTTAGGGTTTCGCTTAGGGCTATGTGCTCCTAGGGTTAGGGTTAGGGTTTCGCTTAGGGCTATGTGCTCCTAGGGTTAGGGTTAGGGTTTCGCTTAGGGCTATGTGCTCCTAGGGTTAGGGTTAGGGTTTCGCTTAGGGCTATGTGCTCCTAGGGTTAGGGTTAGGGTTTCGCTTAGGGCTATGTGCTCCTAGGGTTAGGGTTAGGGTTTCGCTTAGGGCTATGTGCTCCTAGGGTTAGGGTTAGGGTTTCGCTTAGGGCTATGTGCTCCTAGGGTTAGGGTTAGGGTTTCGCTTAGGGCTATGTGCTCCTAGGGTTAGGGTTAGGGTTTCGCTTAGGGCTATGTGCTCCTAGGGTTAGGGTTAGGGTTTCGCTTAGGGCTATGTGCTCCTAGGGTTAGGGTTAGGGTTTCGCTTAGGGCTATGTGCTCCTAGGGTTAGGGTTAGGGTTTCGCTTAGGGCTATGTGCTCCTAGGGTTAGGGTTAGGGTTTCGCTTAGGGCTATGTGCTCCTAGGGTTAGGGTTAGGGTTTCGCTTAGGGCTATGTGCTCCTAGGGTTAGGGTTAGGGTTTCGCTTAGGGCTATGTGCTCCTAGGGTTAGGGTTAGGGTTTCGCTTAGGGCTATGTGCTCCTAGGGTTAGGGTTAGGGTTTCGCTTAGGGCTATGTGCTCCTAGGGTTAGGGTTAGGGTTTCGCTTAGGGCTATGTGCTCCTAGGGTTAGGGTTAGGGTTTCGCTTAGGGCTATGTGCTCCTAGGGTTAGGGTTAGGGTTTCGCTTAGGGCTATGTGCTCCTAGGGTTAGGGTTAGGGTTTCGCTTAGGGCTATGTGCTCCTAGGGTTAGGGTTAGGGTTTCGCTTAGGGCTATGTGCTCCTAGGGTTAGGGTTAGGGTTTCGCTTAGGGCTATGTGCTCCTAGGGTTAGGGTTAGGGTTTCGCTTAGGGCTATGTGCTCCTAGGGTTAGGGTTAGGGTTTCGCTTAGGGCTATGTGCTCCTAGGGTTAGGGTTAGGGTTTCGCTTAGGGCTATGTGCTCCTAGGGTTAGGGTTAGGGTTTCGCTTAGGGCTATGTGCTCCTAGGGTTAGGGTTAGGGTTTCGCTTAGGGCTATGTGCTCCTAGGGTTAGGGTTAGGGTTTCGCTTAGGGCTATGTGCTCCTAGGGTTAGGGTTAGGGTTTCGCTTAGGGCTATGTGCTCCTAGGGTTAGGGTTAGGGTTTCGCTTAGGGGTATGTGCTCCTAGGGTTAGGGTGAGGGTTTCGCTTAGGGCTATGTGCTCCTAGGGTTAGGGTTAGGGTTTCGCTTAGGGCTATGTGCTCCTAGGGTTAGGGTTAGGGTTTCGCTTAGGGCTATGTGCTCCTAGGGTTAGGGTTAGGGTTTCGCTTAGGGCTATGTGCTCCTAGGGTTAGGGTTAGGGTTTCGCTTAGGGCTATGTGCTCCTAGGGTTAGGGTTAGGGTTTCGCTTAGGGCTATGTGCTCCTAGGGTTAGGGTTAGGGTTTCGCTTAGGGCTATGTGCTCCTAGGGTTAGGGTTAGGGTTTCGCTTAGGGCTATGTGCTCCTAGGGTTAGGGTTAGGGTTTCGCTTAGGGCTATGTGCTCCTAGGGTTAGGGTTAGGGTTTCGCTTAGGGCTATGTGCTCCTAGGGTTAGGGTTAGGGTTTCGCTTAGGGCTATGTGCTCCTAGGGTTAGGGTTAGGGTTTCGCTTAGGGCTATGTGCTCCTAGGGTTAGGGTTAGGGTTTCGCTTAGGGCTATGTGCTCCTAGGGTTAGGGTTAGGGGTTTCGCTTAGGGCTATGTGCTCCTAGGGTTAGGGTTAGGGTTTCGCTAGGGCTATGTGCTCCTAGGGTTAGGGTTAGGGTTTCGCTTAGGGCTATGTGCTCCTAGGGTTAGGGTTAGGGTTTCGCTTAGGGCTATGTGCTCCTAGGGTTAGGGTTAGGGTTTCGCTTAGGGCTATGTGCTCCTAGGGTTAGGGTTAGGGTTTCGCTTAGGGCTATGTGCTCCTAGGGTTAGGGTTAGGGTTTCGCTTAGGGTTAGGGTTAGGGCTAGGGTTAGGGTTAGGGTTTCGCTTAGGGCTATGTGCTCCTAGGGTTAGGGTTAGGGTTTCGCTTAGGGCTAGTGTTAGGGTTAGGGTTAGGGTTTCGCTTAGGGCTATGTGCTCCTAGGGTTATGGTTAGGGTTTCGCTTAGGGCTAGGGTTAGGGTTAGGGTTAGGGTTTAGGGTTAGGGTTAGGGTTAGGGTTAGGGTTAGGGTTAGGGTTAGGGTTAGGGTTAGGTTAGGGTTAGGGTTAGGGTTAGGGTTAGGGTTAGGGTTAGGTTAGGGTTAGGGTTAGGGTTAGGGTTAGGTTAGGGTTAGGGTTAGGGTTAGGGTTAGGGTTAGGGTTAGGGTTAGGGTTAGGGTTAGGGTTAGGGTTAGGGTTAGGGTTAGGGTTAGGGTTAGGGTTAGGGTTAGGGTTAGGGTTAGGGTTAGGGTTAGGGTTAGGGTTAGGGTTAGGGTTAGGGTTAGGGTTAGGGTTAGGGTTAGGGTTAGGGTTAGGGTTAGGGTTAGGGTTAGGGTTAGGGTTAGGGTTAGGGTTAGGGTAGGGTTAGGGTTAGGGTTAGGGTTAGGGTTAGGGTTAGGGTTAGGGTTAGGGTTAGGGTTAGGGTTAGGGTTAGGGTTAGGGTTAGGGTTAGGGTTAGGGTTAGGGTTAGGGTTAGGGTTAGGGTTAGGGTTAGGGTTAGGGTTAGGGTTAGGGTTAGGGTTAGGGTTAGGGTTAGGGTTA